>NW_021164025.1:0-13423 GCF_004324835.1 Dendronephthya gigantea | reverse complement strand
TTGTTCAAGAAGCCGGTTAACGCTAACCCAGGGTTAAAAATGCCTAACCCAGGGTTAAATTTTAAACCTTGGTTGATTAGCGTTGCACAAAGCTCGGTTAGCGTTAACCCTGGGTTAAAATTGATAAAAAAAATAACCCTGCTAGCTAGGTGGGTTAACTTTTTAATCCTGGGTTAACTTCGATTCAAAATGGATGAATAAGGAGCTGAAACACGTAAACACGTATAATTCGTCATGAATTAAACACTTTTGAAAGGTTTTACGAATAATTTCGACAGCAAAGAATTATTTAAGTTTGGCTTCGTTCGGTTTCAGCTGATGTATTGATTATTTATCTTCACTTCAATGCAACACACGATAAATGAATACAACCGTACAAAATGAAACATCGTAATCGAAATATTTGTTTCGGATGCCAAAATTTGGTTTTTTGATTGGCAGCAAGTGGTAAGGCTGCGTTTGTTCCTGAATTTTGAATAATCAAAGAATGCCTGAAATTTTAAAATAGATTATAGATTGTTTATAATTTGCCTTATTTTATTTCACATCGACATTGTTTATTATACAAAATGGCCTTTCATTTCGAATCTTTTCAAAATTCCATGCACGGAAATTGCTGTTCAAAACAACGTCCCTGCGACCCTGCCCTCACGGCATATAATCTTTCGGCTGACAATATATCCTCGTCCGGTAAAGTTTTGACGCTCGTTTATTGACCAATCGAAAACGTTCTTATATTCAATTTAGTCCTAAAAATATATTTAATCTTAGGTTAAATATTTTAACCCTGGGTTAACTAACCCTACCGCTAACCCAGCTTTGAACAACACAGTTTAACCCAGGTTTAGCTAACCTAGGGTTAAGGATTTTAACCCAGGTTTAGCACTAATCCAGGGTTAAATTTAACCTGCTTTTGAACAACCGGCGCCAGATCTTCTATTTATGGTCACAAAATTGACAGTTTCCCTTGACAACTTGGCGAGCGTCGCCTAACAACATTTTTAGATGACGTCACAAACATTGCTTCAAACTACAAAACTTAACAAACAAACTTTCGCAATTCTACGCTCAACTGGGAATCGCAGTAAGTGTTAAAGCAACTGCTGTATACGCGGAATTGGCGGCGCTGCACAGGGACCTACGACCAGTGAACTGTAATAAATAACTGGAACGATATCTCCTCATTGTTTTCGTGAAGCCAAAATTTGCGGGACTTTACCTCCAGACACGCGTGTCTGGAGGTAAAGTCTCGCAAATTTTTGGCTTCATTCGCGGGTGACTCGCGAGATCACTGCAGATGCCGAGCGAATTTAAAGGAAATTTAATTTTTCAAGTAAATTTTTGTTTGTTTCATGGTTTTAATGTTTTTTTTTATGGAATTATAATAGAATTAATCTAAAATTCAACCAGGTGAACTGTTTTACAAATTACAACTGCATGGAGTTGCGGATTGGAAACAAATTCTCTAAAATGGAACAAGTTTATAGCAATTTTGACAACAATATTTGTACGAAACGGATCCTAAAAGCTAAAATTACATCGCAAAATACACTTGGTAGACATTGCTTAACATTATAAGTTTATGTTTACTTAATTCCAAGTGACTAGATGGCAAAAAACCCCAAATATTCCTGCATTGTCACGCTAGGCTCTACGCTTTTTCGTTGCAAAGAACCTTCTTACTTCGCATTTCCAAAAATAGGTCAATAAAATGCATTCTGCTAACATCAAGAATGTCTCAGCCGGCTGTAAGCACTAACTAAATCAGTTATTTAACTTCCTAAAAAAATTTTTCGGGGAGTTTTTATCAAATTTACGAAATCACAAAAAAACATTTTGTTTGCCCGTGTTCGTTTTTGCGTGTAAAGACTGGGGGTAACTTAGCTTCAACATCCTGTCAGAAGGTAGCGTTCCAGTTATATTCATTTAACTGCCTACGACAGCGTGAAAAAAACGAGCCGTAGGCGAGTGTTTAGCGGAAGTTTGGAATTCTAAGGTCCTGTTGACATGGAGCGAGTTATACCGGCTAGTCGAGGTAAAAAGCGCATCAGTTGAAACTTAACCTGATTAGTCTTTCATTATATCCAGTTTTCACTTCGCCTAGCAGGATAACTCGCTCCATGTAAACAGGCCCTAAACAAGCCAGTCAGCTTACGAGTAAAATTGTCCAACATTTTAAAAATCCCGCGCGAAGCGGCATTATTAACTTTTCCGTGCAGGATTGTCTCATGCTGGACGCCTACGAACCAATCAAATTGCGGGTTTCATTGTAGTTATTATATAACACTTGTTCTTTCCCTTCTCGTTTGTAATCCTATATGATTTACTTTCTCTAGCTGGCCTAGTCCTGGATCTCCACGATACCATGAAACACGCAGAAGCATGTTGAAAACGTGGAGCTGTTAATTGAATAAATGTTTACACAATATGCACAAATTTATTATTGTATATTCATATTTTGTTCGTGAATATATTAATATTTTGTGGTTGTAGTGTATTTTAGAATATTAGGTATCATATTGCTTTACTATGCAGGTACAGTATTCTGATCTATACAAAACACTTTCAACAAATTTGCTCATTACATGTAAACGTCAATTATTTTTGCGTAAGCCGTGCTTAATTTTCTAAACTTTAAGCATGTTTTCTAAGAAACTTAATATTTATATTTCCTTCTATTTCATCATTTACAATTAAGTCTGCGCGTTATTTAAATACGTCTATAGAACTGCGCTATATTTAAATTCCTAGAGGACTTGCTCTCCGCGAGATCGTGTCCGCAAAATGATGGCGGATTTTGAGCTTTGCTGACGCCGCAAACAGCTGAGAAATTTGCTACGCATTGGGCTAATTGGGCTTGCGTGTACCCCACAAATATATTTTCGCGCTGTACGTGGCGCATATTTTGGGAGGGGGGGGGCTTATTTAACGAGGCGCCACCATGGTTGGCGCCGAGCGAAATTTTTTTGGAATTTCAATACTCTAGATCTTCGGAAATGGCCATTTCAGAGTCTTACTTGCCGCTTTCAAACACAAACTGAAAACGGCACAGTGCGTGTAGTTCTATCTTCTACATTTGAAAAATCATCTCCCAAAATAATTTCCGAACAAAATGACGGTCCGAAAATAATAACAATGTACAACCACGAATATTCTGCTGTTAAAGACAACTATGATTTAATAATATTATAGGATATCAAATTCTTATTAGCATTTAATACGCCGGCGAGCATTAATTTGACTTCATGTTAACGTAGTTTGTATTATTATTTGCTCTCCCAATCTGACATTCTTCATGAAATTTTTTGGGGGGCTAAGCCCCCATCTTTTATTTCCTTGGGGGGCTAAAGCCCCCCTAGCCCCCCCTGTTCCGCCGCCCCTGACAATTATTAATTTGGTGACAAGGAATATAGCAAAAGATGTTCGCATTTGTTCAAATGGTTTATTTTTAGCTGAACACATCAGCCGGCAAAAGCACACAAATGCTTATGCAATATAGGGCAATTTCACATCAACAAAATGCTGTTCGTCTCAAACAACAAACAATGTGGATGCCAAATTTAGTACTAAAAGTTTGGATATTCGTTGAGATTTGAAGCCATCCGGCTTGCTCGATAAATACCATAAAAGTTCATAATTCATAATGCGAGGATTTCGCAATCAAAGACGGCTGCCTTGTTATATAGAATTATAACAAGGCAGCCATCTTTGATTGCGAAATCTTCGCATTATGATAATTAATGTCCTGAATTTCTGGTAATGTCGGGGGCCGGTTGTATCAAGCCCGTTTAGCTTAAACGGTGGATAAGTCAAAATTAAATAACACTTTTACATCTCTCTTGATGAGTCAGCTTGAATATTATGCACTGAATATGTAGTTGTAAACAGTATCTTCGTATTAAGGTTGAAAACATTTAGTTTGCTTGTTGAATAAAACGATAGACTTGCTTTCTATTTTGAACTTATCCACCGTTTAAGCTAAACGGGCTTGATACAACCGCCCTCTGGTCTACAAATTTCACAGCTGCTTAGGCATATGTTCCCGTAAAATTTCTGAGCTATAAACAGCTGCATGTGCACAAAATTGCTGGCACATAGCCGCATGCTTGTTCGAATTCGAATTTGGAAGGAAAATCACAAAGCGAAAGTTTTATTGAGATCTGAATTTCTTTTGGCAATGATCAAAAAGTTTAAATCCATCCATAGGCGGCCCAGAACTGATCTCACTGACCTCGCGCGACGCTTATGTTGTCTGAACAGTCTTATATTATGACAAGGTTGGCAACTCTCACGCCAAATAAGCTAAAAACGCACGAAGGTTGACTTAAACACCTTCACAAAACCGCAAATATTTCGTAAAAATATGGCGAATAAGAAAAAAAGTACAACACATTAAACTTGAATAATTTTACTACATTTATACTATATTTTTAGCATTCAAATGTATTCCTATGCATGTATAAAACGTGAATGTTTTTTGGGTTTCTGGCAAATATATTACAAAACCTATGCTGGGGACACCTTGCCTATACCTTCGTCATAATTTTAAATTGAAAATAGAAAGCTGATTGGCTCTTTTAAACGACAGCCAATCAGCTTTCTATTTTCAATTTTAAAAATAAGACGAAGGTATAGGCCTATGATCCATCTGGTTATTTTTATTTCCATTTTTACGCTCCTTAATTCACAATTAACTTTTCAACAAATTACTCATTATGTTCCCTTTTGCCCATATAAACATAACGTCCTAACCTTTTTCTCTAGTTGGTTTGATTTCAGACAATTGTTACAAATTAGCCTATAACTATATAAGAACTACGATATGGTTCTAGTAGGCAATTTGCATTATAGCAAAGCATCATGGGAAATGCGGTAACCTTTCACTTGCAAAGGAAATGGCCGCCGCGAGGAGTTCATTTTGCTTGCGAGAAAGAACGATTCTTTTATCTACTTTTTTCGTAGCATTTACTAATTTTGAAACCAAATTTGGCTTTTATATACTATAAACTATATTTCGTGCAAGGTAGAGTGAAATCGAAGCAAAAATGAACGAGAAAATACGTATAGAACTATACAAGCTACGGGGATTCGCCTCACAAAATCATTCGAAGGGGAGGGTATTTTTCAATGTTTTAAGGTGAGTAAGCTTAACGGATAACTTACTGCTCACGATTTTAACAACAATTGTTGATGTGTTGTTGCTAGACCTGTGCGACATATTTACACAGCGATCGAGTGTTTTGCATGGATTTTTTTGCTTGTTGAATCCAAAACATTTGAAGTCGTAAATGTTTGCCGATCGTTCGATGAGCATGGCTGCAAAGACGACGTTTGCTTTAGATACTTTATGTTTCTTTGGCGGGAACAAAACAAGATTTCCGCTTCGGCTCTGTCACTCTGTGAAATATACAAAAATAAGAAAGTTTTTTGTCTCCACTGTCGTTTGTTTTCTGCTTCCTTTGTTGTGGTCGGCTCATATCCTTTTAGCATAAATTAAACAAGTAGGTTTTAAATTATATAGTATATTGAATTATTATTTTTAATAATATTTGATGGACAGCCTGTTGGAGCAATGAAACACAAAAAAGTGGACATAAATTATATAAAGCAGGTTATCCAAGGCAGTTTAAAGTAAAGCCAAATTTTCGAAAAGGTGATGAGACAGTATATTTTCTTGTGCGGTGTAATGTTATGGCTGAAATGAAGAAAAAACAATATCTTGTCTATGCACACCTCAACCAAAATTCAAGCGATGTAGTATACGCAAAATGTTGCTGCCCTGCTGGTACGAGTGGTCATTGCAAACATGTAGCAGCTACTTTGTTTCAGCTCTTTGATTATATAGAACTAGGCCTTGCAGACATACCAGATGACAAGACATGCACTCAGCAACTGCAACAATGGCACCTGCCCAAGACAAGCAAGACACAACAAGCTCTTCTTTTTGAGGACTTAACAATCCCACTGGACACATATATGAGAAAGACAGGAAAGGACGAAAAAGATCAGTATTAGAAGGCAAAAGAGAAGGATATATGGCAACAAAAGAGAAAGTGGTGAGATGATCTGGAAGAGCTGAAAGCAGCATTGGAAGAGGCGGGTAGCAGGTGTAATTTGATTGGTGTTCTAGGTGACATATGTTGCAAACCTTGTGAATTTAATGCGGACGAGTTACCATCAAAACAGAGAATTATGAGGGCAGAAGAAATGGGAGACAAGCTGGAGACAACAGAAATTAGATCAAGCATTTTAGAAAAATTGGACATGGCTTTAGATTAAGCATATATTCCCGAAGATGAAAATTGTTAGAAATTTGTGAATGATAAGTTAAAAGTGAACAATAAGGGGTGTCAAGAGATTGAAAAAAATATAAGGAAACAAAATTAATGCAGAGAGTGGTTTGACCAAAGAAAGTGTAGGTTAACATCATCAATGCTCGGTACTGTAATCAAGAGAAGGAAGTCAATTTATCCAAACAGTATTATAAAGAGCGTCACAAAACCCACAGCTACAAAGAATGCAAGCTGCCAATGGGGAATTGATAATGAACATACTGCTCTCATGAGGTATCATCGATATAAGGACAATATATATCAAAGAACATGTAGAGATTTGTGTAGCTTGTTGTTTGGTGGTAAATCCAAGGTGGCCATGGTTGGGAGCAAGTCCAGATGCTTTAGTTTCAGATGCAAGGGAAGTGTCGTTGTTGGGGCTGTGGAAGTGAAATGTCCTGATCCCAAGTCTGGGATGACCATTGTAGGGGCTTGCAGTGACAAATCATTCTGCTTAGAGTTGGTAGAGGGAAAACCATGTCTATAATATTTATTATTACCAATGTTATGGGCATTTGCCGGTTGGATTTTATAGATTTTGATGTTTACACTGTAAATGATATTCATGTGGAAAAAATTTGCTTAAGTAAAGTAGAATGGGAAGAGACTGCTTTACCTGAACTAACTGCATTTTATTTTAAACATTTAATGAATCTTGTGCAGTAGTACCATAATAACATGTGTTCTCTGAAACATGATTAATAGTTTCAATTCTTGGAAAAAACAAATGTACTTGTTAATTAATAGTACAAAATTATTTGTGTTTAACAACTTGAATAATATGTTCATTCCTCATGTTCCCGAATTAATTTTCTGAAAAACAAGGTTAGATATGCGCAAGCAACCGAAATCTTGTTAAAATCAGCTGCCATTGATATCGGCAAGTCGTGTTTTAGAATGCGGGAGGTCTTAATTCGCTGTATAGCTCTTTCTATACATGGATTCGATGCTTTGCTATTCTTCGAGTTTTAACTTCATCAGCTTGACAAAACTGTAACTGGTCACCAAGAAAAGGTGGTATGTTTAAGGAAACACCATGGGGTAAAAGATCCTCAATTTCAAAGCCCCTGTCTGCCATTACCTCATCACCCTCTTCAAGAAGATCTAAAATTCCACAGTCCTGTGTCAATTGTTTATCTGATGTATTCCCAGCATATACAAGTCTGAGACAAATGTTAAGTCACCTCTTGGGGAAATGCCAACTAGACCCTTGCCAGTGTTATGATTCTTGTAAGATGAGAATGTAGCACTTTGGCTTCGTGATTTAGATGGAGTGTCAATAAATAGTTCGGTACAATCAATTATAACTCTGGTTTTGGGATAATTTCAATTGTCCTTTATGCTTTCTGGCATTATACTTCTAACATACCTGTGAAGGCCAAATAGGGATGGAGCGTAAGTATCTGTAAAGGAAATCCAGCCAAGTTACCCAAATTCGTGATACTTGTGATATTGATACATTGAATCTTTCAGACAAATCTTTCTCTAACAAGCCTAATCGCAGTCTCGCAAGAAACAAAAATAGCTCTTCCTCAGGTGTTAATATTCTCTTCCGACCACACTTCTCCTTCTCCAGCTGTCTCTCCATATCATCTGTTGCATTGTGCGATCCACTATAATGTAACCTCTCGCATGCAGGGCAAAGATAGTTGTGAAATGCTTTAAATACTTTCTAACTTGGAAAGCCAGTATAAAATTCAAAGTCATTATCACTACTTTTAAACTTATTTATAGAAAAACTACATTGCTCCACTTTCTTCTTTAGTTCCAATATCTCCTCTTGTTGCTCTTCCTTTTCCTGCTTTAATTTCCCAACTAACTGTTCAAGTTCTAAAATTCTAGCATCCTTCAGCTTTGACTCCCCTTGTATCTTATCAGTTTTCTTTTTGGTATGCTTTCCCGTCCCTACATTTTGATGTGGTTCTAGGCTTTGGTTGTTTAGGCATCAACAGTTTTTGTACTAAACATGGAACGTTGTTAAGGCAGGTCTTCTTGCCACCCACAAAATGTTTTGAACAAACCCTGTGATAATTGTTTGGAGTGAAACCAGATCTACCAATCCAATGCAACCATTTCTTTTCAAGCTTCTTCTCTTTTGGGATTTGATAGAATGAAAGCTCTGAATTTTTTTTTGGTGTTGCTATCACAAGTTGGAATACAGCAAGTGGTTCCTCCTCCTTTATATTGGTATTTTCCTTTGTATGGTAACGCAAGCATGCATGAAGTGCATGCAAATCGCAAAGCATATTTGCATGATAATATGGTATAAATACAGGGGAAGCAATGACCTGTTCATCACGTCTAGCACGACCTAGCAGACACAAGCCTTATATCAGACGTTTGAAGCATGTCTTCAGAAGACCAAAGCGCAGAGAATCAATCGTCGAGCTCGGCTACAATCACTTCAGCTTTGATCAATCAATTTAAATCTTATCTGGATAGCAAAATAGACAGCCTTTTGTCGGGCCTAAGTATTGTGAATTCATCTCAAACTAAAAAGCTTGAAAGACAAGCAGAAGGCCGCGCCTTAAAATTTCCCGGCAACAAAGATCAGTTCCTGTTTAACGCAGAGGTGCACGATTTGCTCGACGAATCCGTTGTTTTGATAAAGAAACAAGATACAGATTCAGCATTGCCCAAAATAGAAGCAGCTGAGAATCTTATACTTCAAAGGCAGAAGAAGATCAAATTAGCCGATAAGAGCGAAACTGGCTGGTTGGCTGTTAAAGAATACGAGGCGGAGGAATTAGCTAGCGATTCAGACGACGAGAAAAGAATAAAGAAAGCCCAGGAATTAGCACTTAAGAAACGCAGAAATAATGCTATTAAGAAAGACAAAGCAAGAAAATCATCTTATCCGCCTTATTCATGCGCTGATGCTGATAAGCGGTTTTTTCGAGGTATCTATTGCCCTTTCTTTGTTTCAAGTGGCAGGCGAGTGCTTGCACGTAGCCTGCCATAGTATGTGTTTAAATGTGTAAGTGACAGAAAAAGGAAATGACTTCCTTCGGATGAGCTAAGCGAGGTAGAAGGAATGGTATTTTCCTTTGTATGGTAACGCAAGCATGCATGAAGTGCATGCAAATCGCAAAGCGTATTTGCATGATAATATGGTATAAATACAGGGGAAGCAATGACCTGTTCATCACGTCTAGCACTACCTAGCAGACACAAGCCTTATATCAGACGTTTTATACTTCTTTATTCCTATATTGCCTGTTTGTTTTTCGTTATTTCCTGTTATCTCTATTGCTCCTGTGTATAAATCTTGTTATAGGCCGTAGAGTCCCAATTCCATCAGATATGTCCTTCCGATGTGGGAAGAAAGGGCACTGGAGCAATAGCTGTGCAAGATTTGGATTTTCAAGGCCGATGCAGCAGCCAACTTCAGGATTCTCACACAGGTCCGCAGCCACGTCTAACCCCCCGGAACGAGGAGTTACACCTATCTGAGCAACAACTGGATGATTCAGATATCTTACAAGATAATTATGATTTGATTCAGGTACAACGTTTTATTGACGCATGTCAACTCGAAGAGTTTGTGAGTGAAAAAACCAGCGGGCTACCAATAGTTAAAGGCAGACTTAGTTCACATATTAAATTCTGGGAGGACATTGGGGCTTCCGAATTTATTTTAAATTCCATACGAACTGGATACAAGATTCCATTTTACTCCTCACCAACCCCAAAGTCCTTTCCTAACGACCAATCAGCCTTAAATAATTCGCAATTTGTCATTGACTCCGTATCAGAGTTACTATCCTCTAGCAGAATTGTGCGAGTACAAGACAGTGTTACAAGTGTGTAGTCCCTTGTCCGTGGCAATCCAACCGGGAGGAAAGAAACGACTTATTTTAGACTTGCGCTACGTAAACAGTTTTGTTTATAAACAAACTATTAAATTTGAAGATTCGAGAACAGCCATCCAATTTTTTGACAAAGGCACATACTTTACAAAATTTGATCTGAAAAGTGGTTACCATCATCTCGACATTTTCATACACCATCAACCTTACCTGGGGTTCAGTTGGCTTATGGATGGGCAGAAACCCAGTTATTTCATGTTTACTGTATTACCTTTGGGGCTGACATCCGCCCCTTATATATTTACAAAACTAATACGGCCCTTAGTTAAACACTGGCGAGCGCAAGAGATTAATAATCTCGTCTATTTGGACGACGGACTTGACATTGAAAAAAGTTCCGAATCATCTATCCGTAATTCTAGCATCATTCGCAACGACCTGAATCGGGCGGGGTTTGTAGTTAACGATGAGAAATCGGTATGGGATCCCACTCGAAATATTACATGGCTGGGTCTAAGCTGGGACGGCATAAATGGTACACTTAGTGTGTCGAATCACCGCGTAACAAAAACCCTGGATACCATTTAACAAGTTCTAGATCATCCGAACGTTTCCGCACGGAAATTAGCCTCTATCGTAGGTATGATAATTTCCATGGGTCCAGTTATTGGCAATCTTACGAGAATCATGACTCGGCATTGCCAGATGTCTGTTGTTTCATCCGAGACCTGAGACACATTGTTTATGCTTGATTAATACTGCAAATTAGAATTACAATTTTGGAAAGCTAATATAAATGAAGTAAATTGTCGTACTTCAAGTTTAGAAGCACCGTCAACAGAATCTTTTATTCGGACGCGAGTGCTTTATCCTGTGCAGCTCATTCGAGTGATGGGTCCTTAATTGCTCACCGTGCGTTTTCAGCTGAAGAAAGGGACACGAGTTCCACTTACAGAGAGTTAATTGCAATAAAATTTGCTCTTGAAACTTTCGTGCCAATTGTCAAACACAGCAGGATTAAGTGGTTTACTGATAATCAAGTAGCAGCTAAAAAATTTCAAGTTGGAAGCATGAAATTTAACTTACACCAATTGGCTTTTAAGATCTTTTCCACTTGCATGGAAGAAAACATTGAGTTAGACAATCAATGGATTCCACGATCTTTAAATGAACAAGCGGACTATTTGAGTAAAATTGTGGATTATGATGACTGAGAAATCACATGGCAAACTTTTCACCAACTAAAAGCAGATTTGGACCGCACACGGTAGATTGTTTTGCAAATTATCGTAATCGCAAAGTCAAAAAATTCTATTCAAGATTTTGGAACCCAAATTCATGCGGAATTGATGCATTTTTTCAAGGATGGGAGGAGGAAAACTGCTTATTCGTTCCTCCAGTTGCGCTTGTCTCCAAAGTTTTACTGCACATGCATAAGTTGAAAGCATCGGGGACTTTAGTTGTACCATTTTGGCCGTCGGCGTCTTTTTGGCCACTACTGGTTTCTCGATTTTCCTCTTACATTAAAGATTATATTGTGCTCGTTGGTAATACAGCCCTCAAACATGGACTTAACCAAAACTCATTACTCGGTTCAAACTCGTGGACAGGGTTCGTAGTAGCCTTTCGTTTGGACTTTAATCTGCGTGTGCTTAATTAATTGTTGTCCATTATGTAGCAATTAATCTACATTGCCCGGAATTCTCGAATTTAATAAATTATTAGAGGTTAAAAGTATGGTTGTGCATATTGCAGCATTTGGCAGCGGGTGCTGGCCAAGGAAATACTAATTGAGATCCTAGCTGGTTAGCTCGGGGTCAGGCGGTTGCCTTATTTTTATTCAGATTGGCACTAATTTGCTTACAAGCCGGTTGGCTATATAGGTGAGCATGTTCCTGGCTAGACTTATCAGCGATGGAATCTTCTACACTACTGTGATATGTTAATTCTAACTAATACAGATGTGCTTGTCTGTTCTTTTATTTTTCAGGACTTAGCTTTTGCATCCTCTTGGGGAATTACAACTATGGAAACCAGAAAACAAATAATTTGTCAATTATTGTCCTCTCGGGCGAGTTCAACCGTGAAATCATATATTGCCCAATACCGGAAGTTTATCAAATTTGTAAGCCAGAATTCTAAGCTTACTCGTGAGTTACCAATTAGCAGTACAGTCATTTCTCAATATTTGTCCCATCTTCTACTTGCCAAGAAATCCCACAATGTCGTTATACAAGCTCACTGTGCTTTAAAGTGGATCCACGATCTTCTCCCACTATCTTCAACCCAGCGGATACGGCTATGATTAAAAACATCGTGGAGAGTAAGAGACTCTGTTCCAAACCTTGTTCCAGAAAAGAACCCTTATCTATAGAGAACCTCGAAGCTGTTGTTTTACGATTTGCTCTCCTAATAGTGACTTAAAGGATATTCGAACAGCACTCCTGTTTGTCCTGGGTTTTTCTGGGTTATTTTGAGCTAATGAGCTAATCAACATCCAAGCTAAGCACATCACAATCAACTCCGATCATTTGGCCATCGTAGTCCCACAAAGCAAAACAGATCAATATCGAGAGGGCAATACAGTGTTTATTTCAAAAACTAACGGAATTGTGTGGCCACATACTTTGCTTCTCACCTATTTTTCTTTAGCTCAGATTGTTCCAAATTCAGATGAGTATATTTTCAGATCAATCCAAGCTCCTCGCAGAGGAGCAACGAAAGCTACTTTGGGCCCGAGACGTCTAAGCTACACAAGATGTCGTGAATTAGTGAAGAGGGAGTTCAAATTATTGGTCTAGTTCCGAAAAAATACAGTACTCATAGTTTGCGATCCGGAGGGGCGACGTTCATAGCAAATTCACAAGCGAACAATCCGAATCTCAATCGATGGTTAAAAATACATGGAAGATGGAGAACAGATTCTTCAAAGGACATTTATATAAAAGATAAATTGAACCATAAACTAACCTTAACCCAATCATTAAATAGTTGATAGAAAGTTGTTATGCTCAGAGTTATAATTATGTCATTGTGATAAGTAATAAATTGCTAGGCGAGTCCTTGCACGTAGCCTGCCATTAGTATGTGTTTAAATGTGTAAGTGACAGAAAAAGGAAAATGACTTTCCTTCGGACGAGCTAAGCGAGGTAGAAGGAAAATTGTATTTGAACATGTAGCTCCTTTGTTGGTTGTATCAGCCTCCATTGAAGTTCCTGGGTCATCATACATTATAAATTATACTTTCAGTTTAAGCAATTTTATATTCTAACTAAGCTACTA
>NW_021164024.1:0-13455 GCF_004324835.1 Dendronephthya gigantea | reverse complement strand
TTCCGGTACATTATACTGGCTGACTACTTGACATCCATGACACGATTTACACACTCATTCAGCATCTATGTCCATCTTGGGCCACCATACTTTCGTTCTTAATCTGCTTTTCGTCTTACAATTCCTTGATGGCCTTCATGTGCCGCTTCCAAAACCTTTCTTCGCAACATCTGAGGAATAACGATTCGATTCCCCCGTAAAACAAGTCTACCAATCATGCAGAGCTCATTCTTACACACGCATATGCCGACAGTTTACATTTAGTCCAATCTCCCGATTCGATATAGTATCGCACACTTTGTAATTCAGCGTCGATTTCTGACGCTCTCTCTATTTCTTTAGTCGTTAAGCCACGGGTGTCGCTTGTATGGCAACGAAACGGATGACGTCCTCTTTCTCGCTGCTGTGGTCTTTTGGACTCTTCTGGTTCATTCTAGACAAAGCATCGGCAATGTTCGTCTTTCCAGGCCGGTAAACGACCTTGAAGTTGTGGCACTGAAGCCGTAATACCCATCTTTCGATCCTTGCTGAGGGTTTCGATGTCTTGTTGAAAATACACTCTTGTGGCTTATGGTCAGTTTCCAGTTCGAATTCACGACCATACACATATATATTAAACCGCTCGCAAGCCCACACGAGTGCAAGTGCTTCCTTCTCTGTTTGGGCGTATCGCCGCTCTACGTCCGAGAGGTTCCTGGAGGCATACGACACGCGCTCTCCACTGGTCTCCTTGCAGTTGTAGCAACACAGCTCCAATTCCCTCCGGCCCTGCATCCGCGACGATTCTCGTTTTGCAGTCGTTTCTAAAATAAGCCAGGGCTTCAGCCCTAGTCATCATCCATTTCAGCTTCTCAAACGCCTGCTGTTGCTCTGACCCCAAACGAACGACTGTCCCTTTCTTAGTACACGACGCAACGGCTCTGCAATCTGCGCAAAGTCCGGGATAAACTTTGCCGAATACTGTACTAACTGTACGAACGACCTAACTTCCGAAACATTTTGCGGTGGTCTAGCGTTGACTACAGCAGCAACTTTCTCTTCACTTGGTGCCACCCCTTTGGCACTGAGCTTGTGGCCAAAAAAGGTCAAGGCCGGAAGTCTAAACTGACATTTGTCCCCATTTACGGTAAGACCTTTCTCTCGCAGACGTGTTAGTACTTTAAAAGATTCTCATCATGCTCGGATAAATCAGCCCCGTAAACAATAAGACATCCGCAATATTTGCCACCCCATTGCACCCTGCCAAAACATCTGAGATTATTTTCTGGTACTCTCTGGAGCTGAAGTAATTCCGAACATCAGTCGACGATATCTATATAACCCCCGGTGTGTCACGAACGTCGTAATGTCCCTTGAATCCTCTGTGAGTTCCACTTGATGAAACCCCCATTTGAGGTCTATCTTACTAAATACCGTTGCTCCATTTAAATCATACAAAACTTCTTCTATGGTCGGAATAGGATGTCTTTCCCTTACAATCGCCTCGTTTGCCCTTCTCATATCGATACAAACTCGAATATCCTTTCCATCTGCTTTTGGAACAACCACTAATGGTGAAACCCACCTTGTAGGCGTTGCTTCTGGCAATTCTTCGATAATACCCATGTCGAGTAACTCGTCTAACTTATCGTCTACTTTGTCCCTTAGACCGAATGGCAGTCTACGCACCGGCTGAGCAACTGGTATAACATCCTCATCGATATGCAGTTTCAGCTTGTAATCCTTAAGTAGTCCGACTCCAGTAAAAATATCAGCA
Source organism: Dendronephthya gigantea (assembly GCF_004324835.1). Lineage (NCBI taxonomy): Eukaryota > Metazoa > Cnidaria > Anthozoa > Malacalcyonacea > Nephtheidae > Dendronephthya > Dendronephthya gigantea. The sequence goes on along the minus strand of NW_021164024.1, from coordinate 11,699 downwards.
AACTCCTCACGAATATCTGAATCACTTCCCTCTTGTGTGACCGTGTTAACAGTTCTTATTATTTCTTCAGGTCCAACCCTGAGTACTTTCAATTGTTCGGCTGTTTTCTTCCCCAATATAGGCCTTCCGTTCTCTTTAATCACAGTGAAATCGTCTACACATCTTTCACTGTTTGCCTCGCACACAATCTCTGCTGTAAATGTCCCTACAACGTCGATTGGCTCTTTCTGTCCATACGCAAACAGTTTCTTGTCTGATACCCTTGACTCGCACCTAACATGTTTTCTTTTAAGATAGTTCCAGAGTTCACAATCAATTACATTACATGTTGCACCTGAGTCAATTAAAATACTTTCTAGTTTCACTCCTCCAATAATTAGATCCACCTGACCCATATCTTTTGTCCATGCCCACCAATAACAAAGGCATAGTCATCTCTTGTTGGTGTTTTTCCTTCTTCCTCAGAGACTTTATATGCTCTTTCTCCTCCTTTTTTTCTTTCTCCTTGTTGTGCTTCTCCCCTGCTTTTTTGCAGCAAGCTGAGAAGTGACCTATGATTCCGCATTTATTGCAGCTCTTGGACTTTGCTGGACAATTTGCGTCTCGAGCAAAATGCCCAGTTTATTACAGTTGTAACATCGTCGTACGTTATCCTTGTTGTCGTGCCCAGTCCCCTTGGCTGAGTATCTGCGCTCTTTCTGATCTGTGTTGACCTTTTTCTCTTTTCGTCCGCTCCAACGCGATTTATGACTCACAACGTTTACTGTATTCGAACCTTCCATTGATTTCAACTGCTCTTCTACCGCCTCATATGCCCGCGCAATATCTTGTAAATCCTTGAGTGTTGCATTAACGCGTTCAAGAAACTTCCGTCTAAGCTTTGAGTCGCCACATTTCTCAATTAGTTGGTCTCGAATTGCTTCTTCCACGTTCTGAAATTCGCACGCACGTAGTAGCTTTTTGCCTAAGACGCGAAACAAAATGATCCACTTCTCGCCGTTCATCTGACTCATTTGACGAAACTGGTGTCTCTCAAACGGTAGATTCACTTTAGGGACGAAATACTCATCCAAGACCTTGACGCAATCCTTAAACTCTTTCTCTTTGTCTTCGTTTACTAAGTAAAATATAGTTCTTGCAACTGCAACCCCCCCGTATGCAGAAGTAATGCCACTTTCTGTTTGTCATTTATTACTCCCTTTGCCGTTAAAAACACATTAAATGACCGCTTCCAGCGCTTCCATCTCACAGCCAAATTCGTTGGGTCTTCCCTGGGGTTAAAGCAAGGAAGCCCTTTGACGTCGCTTGTCAATAAACTTGCTTGAGCGCCTGCCGGATTGCCGTTTGTCCTGCGCCATCTTCGTCCGCGACAGACATTTCAAATATTTTCGCTAAATACTACACTCCCGATTGGTAATCTTGCCAAATAGTAGTATTGTCCTGGCCGTATAGTGGGATTTTTTATAGTGGGATTGCTGAGTCAGCAATGTGACGTCATAATATCTCGCGTAAATTTTATAGTGGGATCTCTAATGTGACGTCATAATAACACGTGCTTATATCTAATATTACGTCAGAGCTAATTACGTAATGATGTCTAATATTCTATACAGTGGATTAGGATTAGGATTAGGATTAATGGGGTTATTTTAAATCCTAATTCTCTTGTGACGTCATTCATAATTATTGCAACGTGTTTGTTATTCTTTTATAAAGCACGTGTTTTTTCATTTCAGCACGTGTTTTTATATTTTAGCACGTGTTTCTTCTATAAAGCACGTGTTTATTCTATCTTATAAATATATGTTGCTGTTGTGTGCTTCTTTTATTATTATATAATTCTTCACAGATAATAATAATAATAATGTCTAGCTTACCGCATACTACTCATGAAGTATTGTGTGATCGGAAATATAAGGAGACAGGAGGTGAACTGGGAGGTGAACAGGAGGATATAAGCAAAGTGCGGGAGGAGGACAGAAGGACCGGTCTCAATACAAGAGAGGATTATTACAGGGGATATACCTATACGCATGGGATCTCACTCCGGATACGTGCGCCTCACCCCTAATGTTTAGCTTATCAGATACCACTCACGAAGTATTATGCGATCAGAAATATAAGGAGACAGGAGGTGAACAGGAGGATATAGAGACAGGAAGTGAACAAGAGGATATAAGCAAAGTGCGGGAGGAGGAGGAAAGAAAGAATAAGATAAATATCATGCGTAGTGTGGGTTGCGACTGGCCCGTGGAGGATTTCGAGTATTTTATGTCTAAATAGAATATGTGGATATACATTATTACTTAAGTAGCGGTGTTTTTATAAAAAAGCACGTGCATTTATGTTAAGAGCACGTGTTGTTAATTTTATAAATATGTAATATTTATGTATTTTTATATCATTTCTATAATGGCTGGCGGTGTTGATGTTAGTGTCGATGTTGTTGTTAATCAAATTCAAGATATAATTATCGATAGCAAGGCTCCAACAAAACGTGCCATCAGAGGTTTATTTTATTGTCAACAGAGGACATATGTGAGACCATTGGATATTGATTCTATGATTACGTTTGTTCAATTACTGAGAGTTCATCCTCTAAGAAATCAGTTGACACAAGCACTCAGGACGGTGTTTATTTATATGGTTCATTATATTTTAAGGGCCGATATTGTGGAGATTCTTACTCAGTATGCCAATATACGACCTGGGAAGTATTGTATAGAGATTCCGCTTTATTTTACGACTCACAGTGTTCATGTTTACGAGGAGTATGTTGATGTATGGGGACACCACAGAGATGTGTTAAGATTACCGCGTGGAATGTTCAGATGTGACTCTATTGTTCAGATTGAGGATAAACTTTATGGAATGTGTACATATCAGGATTATAGTTTAATACATAAAGTTGTAAAGAGTGTTTATGCTGATATGAGAGCAAACCATAATTTGAATTTTATTCGTGTTGGTTCTTCTCTTGTTAAAAAGTTATGTACACATATAGATAATGATGTATTATTGAATGTGGCGATTACTAGACAATCATGGAGTTTGAATAAAATAGCAAGGGTTTGGTTAGTTCGTATAATATTTTAATTAGTAGTAATAGCACGTGTTTTTATTCAATGAGCACGTGTTTTTTGAGAGTATAAATTTTGATGTATTGTAGAAGCTTTTTTAGAAGTGTGTTAGTTATGAGATGAACAGAGGATTTTTTAACTATGGATGTAATTTATGATGAACTTTGTAAGAGCAATGTTGATATTGATGTATTAACTTTATCGTTTCATGTTGGAGAGATTTATGAGAAATATACAGATACATATAACGAGATTTTGGGAGCATTATCTTATGAGGATTTATTTAAGATATGGGAATTGATGCGCCCTAGCAGTTTTGGGCATGTTATATCTTATTTAACGTTGGTATACGCGGCGGGGAGTGTTTCTGAGGAGGAGAGACGTAGAGCCACGAGGATTGCAATACCTGTGTTAAAAGCTATTGATCTATCACCATACAGAGAACGAGCAAAAAAGAAGAGGAGGGAGATGTGGGGTCGTTTTTTAGAATAAGACCTATATTGTTTATATGTATAATTATGGGTTATTTATTATATGTTATTGTGAGAAGTATAAGAGAAGTATATATGTTTTATTTAATTCATTTATACTTTTACTTTCATTATGGATGTAAGGTTTAAGGTACCTGCAAATTTTTATGTATCGGGTCAAAGTCAATGTTGGAGTCATTTTAATACGAAAAATATTATATTATATTAATGAGATGTTTCATCCTGTTCCATCTAAGATTATTTATTGTTATGGGGAGTATCAAAAGGAGTTTGATGATTTATATAACATAGAGTTTGTGGAAGGATTTCCCTCTGATTTGGATGAGATGACAAGGGGCATGAGCAGTCATTAATAGTTTTGGATGATTTAATGAGTGAATGCTCTAAGGATCAACGTGTGTCTGATTTATTCACGCGCGGTTCACATCATAAAGGCATTTCTGTTTTTTATTTAACTCAGAATTTGTTTCCTCCCGGAAAATTATCAATTAGTTTGAATTCACATTATTTTATCGTATTCAAGAACCCTCGTGATTCTCTTGGTATTTCAACTTTGGCCAAACAGATGTTTCCAAGACGTGCACAGTATTTAATGGATTCTTTTAATAATGCAACGAGGGAACCTTTCTCATTTATTAATTGACTGTCATCCTCAAACCCCGGAGAGTATTCGTTTACGTACAAATATTTTACCTGGGGAGAGACATATTGTATATATGCAAAGGTAGAATGAGTTATGTATTCATTTGTGTTACTCATTTGAATTAGGATGACATCAAGAAATATATCTGTTTTTATTGCTGGTAATTCCAGGAAAGTGACATTCAGGGAACCCTTCTTGACACGTGAGGGGTCTACTATTGTTGTGAAACAAGTTACAGTATTTTGGAAGTTTAAGAATATTACAAGTGATAATAACAAGTTTACGATTGTGAAGAATAATGTTGAGGAGGAGAAAACACTTGAGACTGGGTATTGGGATTTTCAACTTCTAAAAGAGCGTTTGGAAGGAGAACATATTACATTATCACCCAATGTTCATGACAATACATGTACTATCGGTTTTGATTCAACAAAAATGACTTCAGTAAAATTAAAGAAGTTTGGCAAGATACTTGGTTTCCCCGAGAATTATCATTTAAGCGTAGAGAAGAAGTCACCAGGCCCTGTGGATGTAAATCATGGTTTGAGATATCTTACCATCTCGTGTGATCTTATTGATTCACTTAGAAGTGTCGATGTTGAAGGTGGAAAGAGTACGGTTCTTGCATATTTACCAGTTACTCCAGATACAAGACTGAATTCTTCTATTTCGGAGTATACAAATGAGAATTATCCAACAATTCCAATTCAATCGGATATTGTTACTAAAATGACATTTACAGTTGGTTCTAATATAAATGTTCCAGTGGATGTTGACGTTCTCTTAAATCTTGTAATTGATTTATAAATATATAATATTTTTAATAAAGTTTCATTTACAAGATGTCAGAGTATATAGAAAGAACTCTACCGTTTATACAGGTGTTAGCAAAATCAAAACCTCAAATACAGAAAGCCATTTTTCAATACGGACCGCCGGACCTGATTTTAGCACTTAGCGAGATTGTTTTGAACACACTTAAAGGGGTAATTCATTTAACTCCACGTCAGAAGCGTCGTTTAACGCGTTACAAGAAAGAACTGCGCGCGTTAGTAAAGAGAAACGTTTCAATTAGGAAGAAGAGGAGATTCTTAGTTCAGAAGGGTAGCGGTTTTCTCTCGATGCTTGTACCATTAGCTTTATCCGTGTTACTTAAGGAGTGATGAAGCGCATGGTATTAATTCCCGAGGAGAGGCTTTTACGTTATGAACAACGTGACAGGGAGCAAGTGGGAGGTCAAGTGGGAGGTCAAGTGGGAGGTCAAGTGGAGAATTCGTTACAGGAGTCAGAGAACGAGTTAACGGATGATATAATTGTACGTGGGATTCCAAAGACCATGAAGGCAAGAGCTTTAGCCCTCTTGGAACGTTTGAGAGCAAGATCCGATGTTATTTCCTGGGATAATACAGGACAAGTGAAAATAGATGGTGTTCTTATCCCAAAGTCTAATATTTCTGATTTGATTTCGGATGCTATGAGATCTCGCAAGTCTTTTAATCCTGAGGGTGTACGTGAGTTTTTCCAAGTCCTAAATAGAATCAACGTTCCAAAAGATTTGGTAAGAAATGAGGAGAGATGGAAAGATGTGGGAAGTAAGGATAACATTCCCAAGAAGAAGGTGTCGTTTGATCTCTCAGAGAGTGAGGATATGGAAAAGGGAAAAGGATTTGATTTTGGGATAAGTTTTTTTAATAAGGTGGGAAAGAGTTTTAAGGAGGAGATGGATAAGGAGAAGAGAAGAAGAAGAAGAAGAAGAAGAAGAACCAAGAGGGGGAACTATTTTTAGACGACAAGATTGGTTAGGGATAGGTCCATTTGATAGGAGGAAGAGGAATTATTATTATTATTGATGTATAAAAATATTTCAAATAAAGAGTTTTTTCTAAAAGAGTGTTTTTATTATTGTTATTATATTATTATTATATTATTATTTAAAATAGTTTTTTACAACATTGATTAAGCCCACAAGTGGGTTGATTAAATATAACAACATTAAAATGTTTCTTAACATAGCATGCCACTTCACAATCGTTCCATGATGTATTATTCGTAAACATGTTCACAATTTTGTTCATGGTATATCCAAGACAACGATGGTATAGATAGAAGATGCAATATTGACCACATACTTCGGTCCAATGACTTTGTAGGGTACGAGCATTCCATTTGAGATTCTCAAAGGAGGGTCTAAATACGTCTTTATAATGTTGAGGTGGTTTTCCGTAACTATCAAAGAATTCACCGTTCTCTTTTGAAGTAAAATAAAAAATAACCCAATGCGTTCCAGGTTTTGTACTAGGATCCGTGTTGACAATAAATCCACATGGGAAAGTTTTTAGAAATTTAGGTATTTCATCTGCCGGAAACACCCCGCAAAAATATTTTTTAACTATAGGATGATGTTCAAGTACGTTTTTTATTTGTGTGGTATTCATGTAGAAATATCATAGATTACGTTTCTTTCCGAATCTATTTGTACGACATTCTCAAAGTCTCCATAGCATACCAAGGAAATGGGTGCACTTGGAACATCCCCAGCAGCAAACGTAATGTCAAGTGTCAATGAACCCCGTTGCACTGTGTTAAAATAGGGCGAGGCACCGCACATATCCGGAGTGAGATCCCATGCGTATAGGGTATATCCTTTGTAATAATCCTCTCTTGAGATATCGAGACCGGTATTATAATTCATTTTTCCTGTGCCTGAGAATAATGTGTTATATGCTTGGATGAAATTTTCCTTGTTATCTTTGTAGTTAAGGACAAGTTGTTTAAACGGTATTTCTTCACCATTTGCTGTTAATGTCACCGATGATACGTTGAAGTGTTTGAAGTTATATGGGTTTTTTGTGTGAACTCCGCTAAAAGCGTCAGCGTCTACGAAACCGCAAACAAATGTCTTGGGGATGATTCCAGCAAACATATTATCTTTTCTTATTTGTGGAAGGTTTCCCGGTATGGTGAATGCTTTGCATTCCACCCGTCGTATAGGATAAGTAGCGGGTACCGATTTCAATGCCAGTTCATGTGCCTTAGTGGTCTCGTTCACTTTAACCTTACGTACTTTAAGAGTTACATCCACAAGTTTTATTTTAGCATTCATAGGATTAGCATTTTTATCCATTAAACAAAACTTGTCAGAGTTTCGGTTTAAGACTAGCTTGAGATCCACCATACTAAGTAGTAATCGCTCCATCATAAATATATCGCAAAAAATTGGTCCCGACATTACCAAGAGTTTTCCGTCTTGAATAAATTTATGACGTTTTGCAAAGCCTTGATTTCCATTTCCCGGTACTATGAATTTTATGGTTTTCTTAGTGGCAACACCACTACTTGGGACATTTGTAACGACCTCCACTGATTTTTCTGATGGGAGACTTCCTGTTTCATCCATTTGTCCTGGGGTATCTTTATAATATAATGCTGAGGTGAGTTGAGATTTTTTTGCCGAGACATCGTAATTCAGGAGGGTTTCCAGGTAGGCGCGATAAGCATAAGTACCCATAGCCGGAGTAACTTGTTTTCCATTTAAAAAAACATCAACTTGTTTAAACAGACTATGTAGGAAATTGTTTATGGGAGCTACACTTGATTGTTCGTCACCGCCTAAGGAGGTTCCGTCCGATTTTGTAATTTTCAGTTCGACCACGAGAATCATTTTTGACATGTCGATATAGTCTTCGGTACCTGCCGTTATGAATGTGATAGGCCCGTCATCGTTTTCTACACTGGAGAGTGGATGATAATCAACCCATCGTCCTTTTTCCAAACTTAATTGTGTAGATGGAATGTCAAATAGATCAATTTCGCTTTTATCGCAACGATTTGAATTTGGATGTACGTAATTATTATTCATTCTTATGAGATTTATATGGACTTCTTCTTTACATCAATATCAGATAGGATATGATTACTTTTTAAATATTCATTCAAATATAAGTATTTTCTTATTTCAACCAAATATGTCTTTAGGGAGAGCTTTTCTCTGTCTCTTAGTCATGTTACGCGCTCTTACAACACCAATGGGTCTCTTACGTTTTGTTTTACGTTTTGTTTTACGTTTTGTTTTACGTCCTTTTCCTGCTTGAGGTTTTTTTCTACCTTTTCTCGATAGAGATCGTTTTATTGACGTTTTATGTTTTCTCCCCCCGATTTGACTTTTCTTAGATCGTTTTCTAGATTGAGATCGTTTTCTAGATGGGGATCGTTTTCTAGATTGAGATCGTTTTCTAGATTGAGATCGTTTTCTAGATTGAGATCTCTTACGTTTTTTTCCACCTGATTGTCTTGGGGTTTGATTTGCTGCCTGATTTAACATTAATGTTTGTAATGCTTTTTCCAATGCCATGTTTGTAGCACGTGTTCCGGCCTGTCTTCCATGTGCTTTAGCTGATGCTCTTGAACTTTTTCCGGCAAGAAGATCGTTAATTAAATTTTGAAGTAGACCAGCTCCAACATTTAAACCTATATTGCCCACTTCTGTGGCAATTGGTCTAAAGAATCTTCCTATACTACGAAAGAAATTTCCATGTCCCTCCTGAATTCTTCGACGATTCATTTTTTAAAAATAACTCTTGCGTTTAAAATGCAGTGTTATCAATGCACGTCCACGTTCAAATGAAATAGGTTCATTAGTACTACTCCTTAAAAGAATTGTATTTCCTCAAAAGATTTCGTTTGGACAGGAATGTATCGTATGTGTTTTATAGAATGATATTCCTTGTCTTTTTTTGAAGGTACGATGTGTAGCAGGGGGAGTGTCTTATCCCCAACGATTTGAGGTTGAATAATATTACAATATATGTAAATATCAGTCTCTCTATGCATATTTCCTTCATGAGCTCCTGTCTCAGTAGCTTCAATTCTCTTCTCAATTTGTGTGTCGTTAAATGATAGAAACCCTAGAATAATGGCTTGATCTCTTCGTAAATTAACTTTATACCCACTCTCTAAAGTAATAGTTACTTTTCTTGAATGTATGCTGAAATTGATTTTCTTTCTGATCTCTTCCGTAAAAGATTTATTAATGTCATTCACATACTCATCAAGGGAGTCGTAGTTTTTTTATTTTCTCCCCCTTATTTTTTACACCATTTACTGTATATTGAATAGGTTCTCCGTTCATTTGTATTATTTTCCATTTTATGTAGGAGATGTTATATAATCCAACCTCCCACTCGCCATTTAGTTCGACACGGTGTGGGATTTTTGTGGTATATTCGGATTGTTTGTTCTCGGGGAAAATACTTTTTGAGGAGTCGCTAGGGAGTGTAATATAGAAGTCTGTGTTGTTCATGATTCAAGTTATAAATGAATAATAATAATAAGAATACACTTTAAATATCTTTTATTTGAGAGGCAGGGACCCACGAGTTAAATTTCGCAGGATATCCCATCCATTTTACAAAATATTCCTCTTTTTTACCTTTTCCCCTCTTTTTTAAGATTTCCTCAACTTCATAAATATCGTCCTCCTTAATTACTTTTTGTAATTCTTCTTTATAGAATGTCCCTTCTAACTCTTCTTGATCATAATCTTTTAATTTATAAACAGGAGGATTGCGTGGTATTTGTTTACTAATGGTAAAAATTTCTTTTGAGAAGTTAGGTAAATATCCTTTCTCAAATTTACGTTTCATTTTACTGATTCTTACTTGATCTCCAATATTAAATTTATAAATAATTTTTCTTCTCTTGCGGTCTCCATATAGGGTATGCCACACTTCTTGTTCATTTTCTAAATTTACATCGATTGGTTTTTTATTAATGCTACGATGTTTGCTATTATTATAAGAGGATATTAAGTGTGGTAATATATCGATATATCTCTTAGTCTTCTTTGCTGTAAAGTAACGCCACATCTTTGTCTTCAAGGTGCGAATTACGCGTTCCACAATTGACGCTTTAGTTTCATTGTAAGTGTTGTATAATTGAATTTCCTCTTTTTTCATTAATGCTTTAAAATGTTTATTGAAAAACTCCGTACCCTTGTCTGTTTGAATTTTGTGTGGTTTTCGTTCCGATTTTAGGATAGTTTTAAATGCGTCAACCAATGAGGGTCCTGTCTTATCTTTTAATGGTATAACCCATGTAAATTTTGAAAATACGTCAATGCAAATAAGTAAATATCGATATCCATCATTCTCCTTAGCTATGGACTGCATGTCTGCTAAATCCATCTGCCATAATTCGTCTATTCCGCCAACAATGACTCTGTTTCTACCGAAGTGGCGACGTGCTGGTTTATGTAAAGTATAAGTATCCTGTTTCATCAACCATTCTTCAATTTTATTTCTAGAAATATCGTATTTCCCCTCTCTCTTCACATCGTTATATAATCGTTCTACACCACCGAATCCTCCAACGCGTTTGGGGTCATAATAAATACTGGAGAGATACTCATCCATTGCCCTCTCCCTGCTCTTTAATTATGGGTAGACTGGAAGATAATCTTATAGGTTCCTCATACTGTTCTTCCTCTACTATAGTTTCTTCTATTATAGTTTCTTCCTTAATAGTAGGTAATCGTTGCAATGGTGGTTGCTGTTCAATATTTGGTCCTTGCCTATTAATAGGTCTATAATCTTTATTTATTTTAACTGAATATCCTACCTGAAAACTACCTTCGGTTTTTAAATCTTTATGACCTAGACTTAATCCTACCTTACATGCAGCATGTTTCTCTATATTCTTATTTAATCTCGTTTTTGATTTTTTTGCTCCCATGTTTACAACGTGAGGTTTTAATCATTTTGAAATAATATATTACACATACTCTTCTTAAGTAAGGATTCCTGGAAATTCTATTCATTTATAAACCACTCATAATGAAGAGAGGATATCCCTATTCGCACGGTAATCTCAATTTTGGATATGAATATGAATATAGACCTAAAAGTGCAAAAGGAGGTACTGGTGAGCGCGGCGAGATTGGACCTGAAGGACCTAAAGGAGATACAGGACCTAAAGGAGATACAGGTCGTGTGGGACCTGCAGGTCCACCAGGACGAAAAGGAGATCAGGGCCCTCAAGGGGTAAAAGGTGATCGAGGAGATACAGGACCTCGAGGACCGCGAGGGCTGCAAGGACTAAAGGGCGATCAAGGAGCACGAGGGTTACAAGGATTACAAGGCGACCAGGGCGTACAAGGACCCGTTGGACAGCAAGGACCGCAAGGAGTCCCTGGTACAACAGCTGCAAAAGGTGATAAAGGTGACAAAGGCGATCAAGGACCTCCTGGACCTCAGGGATCCCAGGGACTTCAAGGATCAAAAGGTGCAAAAGGGGATCAAGGTCTGCAAGGACCTCCCGGACCTCGAGGACAAGACGGTGCTATAGGCTCTCAAGGTCTTCGCGGTATTAAGGGAGATCCCGGCGCAAAAGGGGATCGGGGTCCTCCCGGTCAAAAAGGTGATAAGGGCGATAAAGGGGATAAAGGCGATAGGGGATCCATTGGGGCTCAAGGACCGCGCGGTGGTGATG
>NW_021164023.1:0-13512 GCF_004324835.1 Dendronephthya gigantea | reverse complement strand
TTCCCGTTTTCTAAAAGGCCATATCTCATAAACTATAGGTCCTATGGAGCTGGGACCAAGCTAGTTTTGTTCAGCGCGCGATTTTACGTCGTTTGAGATAAACTTCCGCTTTGATGACGTCACTTTCGGTTTGATGACGTCATTTTCTGTTTTTATGATGTCATTTCCGGTTTTCTAAAAGGCCATATCTCGTTAACTATAGGTCCTATGGAGCTGAGACCAGCTAGTTTTGTTCAGCGCGCGATTTTACGTCATTTGAGATCAACTTCCGGTTTGATGACGTCACTTCCGGTTTTATGACGTCATTTTCCGTTTTTATGACGTCATTTCCGGATTTCTAAAAGGCCATATCTCGTAAACTATAGGTCCTATGGAGCTGGGACCAAGCTAGTTTTGTTCAGCGCGCAATTTTACGTCGTTAGAGATCAACTTCCGGTTTGATGACGTAATTTTCTGTTTTTATGACGTCATTTCCCGTTTTCTAAAAGGCCATATCTCGTAAACTATAGGTCCTATAAACCTGGGACAAAGCTAGTTTTGTTCAGCGCGCGATTTCACGTCGTTTGAGATCAACTTCAGGTTTGATGACGTCACTTCTGGTTTGATGACGTCATTTTCTGTTTTTATGACGTCATTTCCGGTTTTCTAAAAGGCCATATCTCGTTAACTATAGGTCCTATGGAGCTGGGACCAAGCTAGTTTTGTTCAGCGCAAGATTTTACGTCGTTTGAGATCAACTTCCGGTTTGATGACGTCACTTCCGGTTTTATGACGTCATTTTCCGTTTTTATGACGTCATTTCCGGTTTTCTAAAAGGCCATATCTCGTGAACTATAGGTCCTATGGAGCTGGGACCAAGCTAGTTTTGTTCAGCGCGGGATTTTACGTCGTTAGAGATCAACTTCCGGTTTGATGACGTAATTTCTGTTTTTATGACGTCATTTCCCGTTTTCTAAAAGGCCATATCTCGTAAACTATAGGTCCTATGAACCTGGGACCAAGCTAGTTTTGTTCAGCGCGCGATTTCACGTCGTTTGAGATCAACTTCAGGTTTGATGACGTCACTTCTGGTTTGATGACGTCATTTTCTGTTTTTATGACGTCATTTCCGGTTTTCTAAAAGGCCATATCTCGTAAACTATAGGTCCTATGGAGCTGGGACCATGCTAGTTTTGTTCAGCGCGCGATTTTACGTCGTTTGAGATCAACTTCCGGTTTGATGACGTCATTTTCTGTTTTTAATACGTCATTTTCTGTTTATATGACGTCATTTCCGGTTTCTAAAAGGCCATATCTCGTAAACTATAGGTCCTATGGAGCTGGGACTAAGCTAGTTTTGTTCAGCGCGCGATTTTACGTCGTTTGAGATCAACTTCCGGTTTGATGACGTCACTTCCGGTTTGATGACGTCATTTTCTATTTTTATGATGTCATTTCCGGTTTTCTTAAAGGTCATATCTCGTTAACTATAAGTCCTATGGAGCTGGGACCAAGCTAGTTTTGTTCAGCGCGCGATTTCACGTCGTTTGAGATCAACTTCAGATTTGATGACGTCACTTCCGGTTTGATGACGTCACTTCCGGTTTGATGACGTCATTTTGTGCTTTTATGACGTCATTTCCGGTTTTCTAAAAGGCCATATCTCGTAAACTATAGGTCCTATGAAGCTGGGACCAAGCTAGTTTTGTTCAGCGCTCGATTTTACGTCGTTTGAGATCAACTTCCGGTTTGATGACGTCACTTCCAGTTTGATGACGTCATTTTCTGTTTTTATGACGTCATTTCCAGTTTTTTAAAAGGCCATATCTCGTAAACTATAGTTCCTATGGAGCTGGGACCAAGCTAGTTTTGTTCAGCGCGCGATTTTACGTCGTTTGAGATCAACTTCCGGTTTGATGACGTCACTTCCGGTTTTATACGTCATTTTTCGTTTTTATGACGTCATTTCCGGTTTTCTAAAAGGCCATATCTCGTAAACTATAGGTCCTATGGAGCTGGGACCAAGCTAATTTTGTTCAGCGCGCGATTTTACGTCGTTAGAGATAAACTTCCGGTCTGATGACGTAATTTCTGTTTTTATGACGTCATTTCCCGTTTTCTAAAAGGCCATATCTCGTAAACTATAGGTCCTATGGAGCTGGGACCAAGCTAGTTTTGTTCAGCGCGCGATTTCACGTCGTTTGAGATCAACTTCAGGTTTGATGACGTCACTTCCGGTTTGATGACGTCATTTTTTATTTTTATGACGTCATTTCCGGTTTTCTAAAAGGCCATATCTCGTAAACTATAGGTCCTATGGAGCTGGGACCAAGCTACTTTTGTTCAGCGGTAAACTTTACGTCGTTTGAGATCAACTTCCGGTTTGATGACGTCACTTCCGGTTTGATGACGTCATTTTCTGTTTTTATGATGTCATTTCCGGTTTTCTAAAAGGCCATATCTCGTTAACTATAGGTCCTATGGAGCTGGGACCAAGCTAGTTTTGTTCAGCGCGCGATTTTACGTCGTTTGAGATCAACTTCCGGTTTGATGACGTCACTTCCGGTTTTATGACGTCATTTTCCGTTTTTATGACGTCATTTCCGGTTTTCTAAAAGGCCATATCTCGTAAACTATAGGTCCTATGGAGCTGGGACCAAGCTAGTTTTGTTCAGCGCGCGATTTTACGTCGTTTGAGATCAACTTCCGGTTTGATGACGTAATTTTCTGTTTTTATGACGTCATTTCCGGTTTTCTAAAAGGCCATATCTCGTAAACTATAGGTCCTATGAACCTGGGACCAAGCTAGTTTTGTTCAGCGCGCGATTTCACGTCGTTTGAGATCAACTTCAGGTTTGATGACGTCACTTCTGGTTTGATGACGTCATTTTCTGTTTTTATGACGTCATTTCCGGTTTTCTAAAAGGCCATATCTCGTTAACTATAGGTCCTATGGAGCTGGGACCAAGCTAGTTTTGTTCAGCGCGCGATTTTACGTCGTTTGAGATCAACTTCCGGTTTGATGACGTCACTTCCATTTTCATGACGTCATTTTCCGTTTTTATGACGTCATTTCCGGTTTTCTAAAAGGCCATATCTCGTGAACTATAGGTCCTATGGAGCTGGGACCAAGCTAGTTTTGTTCAGCGCGCGATTTTACGTCGTTTGAGATCAACTTCCGGTTTGATGACGTAATTTTCTGTTTTTATGACGTCATTTCCCGTTTTCTAAAAGGCCATATCTCGTAAACTATAGGTCCTATGAACCTGGGACCAAGCTAGTTTTGTTCAGCGCGCGATTTTACGTCGTTTGAGATCAACTTCAGGTTTGATGACGTCACTTCTGGTTTGATGACGTCATTTTCTGTTTTTATGACGTCATTTCCGGTTTTCTAAAAGGCCATATCTCGTAAACTATAGGTCCTATGGAGCTGGGACCATGCTAGTTTTGTTCAGCGCGCGATTTTACGTCGTTTGAGATCAACTTCCGGTTTGATGACGTCATTTTCTGTTTTTAATACGTCATTTTCTGTTTATATGACGTCATTTCCGGTTTTCTAAAAGGCCATATCTCGTAAACTATAGGTCCTATGGAGCTGGGACTAAGCTAGTTTTGTTCAGCGCGCGATTTTACGTCGTTTGAGATCAACTTCCGGTTTGATGACGTCACTTCCGGTTTGATGACGTCATTTTCTGTTTTTATGATGTCATTTCCGGTTTTCTTAAAGGTCATATCTCGTTAACTATAAGTCCTATGGAGCTGGGACCAAGCTAGTTTTGTTCAGCGCGCGATTTCACGTCGTTTGAGATCAACTTCAGATTTGATGACGTCACTTCCGGTTTGACGACGTCACTTCCGGTTTGATGACGTCATTTTCTGCTTTTATGACGTCATTTCCGGTTTTCTAAAAGGTTATATCTCGTAAACTATAGGTCCTATGGAGCTTGGACCAAGCTAGTTTTGTTCAGCGCTCGATTTTACGTCGTTTGAGATCAACTTCCGGTTTGATGACGTCACTTCCAGTTTGATGACGTCATTTTCTGTTTTTATGACGTCATTTCCAGTTTTTTAAAAGGCCATATCTCGTAAACTATAGTTCCTATAGAGCTGGGACCAAGCTAGTTTTGTTCAGCGCGCGATTTTACGTCGTTTGAGATCAACTTCCGGTTTGATGACGTCACTTCCGGTCTTATAACGTCATTTTTCGTTTTTATGACGTCATTTCCGGTTTTCTAAAAGGCCATATCTCGTAAACTATAGGTCCTATGGAGCTGGGACTAAGCTAATTTTGTTCAGCGCGCGATTTTACGTCGTTAGAGATAAACTTCCGGTCTGATGACGTATTTTCTGTTTTTATGACGTCATTTCCCGTTTTCTAAAAGGCCATATCTCGTAAACTATAGGTCCTATGGAGCTGGGACCAAGCTAGTTTTGTTCAGCGCGCGATTTCACGTCGTTTGAGATCAACTTCAGGTTTGATGACGTCACTTCCGGTTTGATGACGTCATTTTCTATTTTTATGACGTCATTTCCGGTTTTCTAAAAGGCCATATCTCGTAAACTATAGGTCCTATGGTGCTGGGACCAAGCTACTTTGTTCAGCGGTAAATTTTACGTCGTTTGAGATCAACTTCCGGTTTGATGACGTCACTTCCAGTTTGATGACGTCATTTTCTGTTTTTATGACGTCATTTCCGGTTTTCTAAAAGGCTATATCTCGTAAACTATAGGTTCTATAGAGCTGGGACCAAGCTAGTTTTGTTCAGCGTGCGATTTACGTCGTTTGAGATCAACTTCCGGTTTGATGACGTCATTTCCGGTTTGATGACGTCATTTTCTGTTTTTAAGACGTCATATTCAGTTTTCTAATAGGTTATATCTCGTAAACTATACGTCCTATGGAGCTGGGACCAAGCTAGTTTTGTTCAGCGCGCGATTTTACGTCGTTTGAGATCAACTTCCGGTTTGATGACGTCACTTCCAGTTTTATGACGTCATTTTCTGTTTTTATGACGTCATTTCCGGTTTTCTAAAAGGCCATATCTCGTAAACTATAGGTCCTATGGAGCTGGGACCAAGCTAGTTTTGTTCAGCGCGCGATTTTACGTTGTTTGAGATCACATTCAGGTTTGATGACGTCACTTCATCTTTGATGACGTCATTTCTGTTTTAATGACGTCATTTCCGGTTTTCTAAAAGGCCATATCTCGTAAACTATAGGTCCTATGGAGCTGGGACCAATCTAGTTTTGTTCAGCGCGCGATTTTACGTCGTTTGAGATCAACTTCCAATTTGATGACGTCACTTCCGGTTTGATGACGTCATTTTCTGTTTTAATGACGTCATATCTAGTTTTCTAATAGGCCATATCTCGTAAACTATAGGTCCTATGGAGCTGGGACCAAGCTAGTCTTGTTCAGCGCGCGATTTTACGTCGTATGAGATCAACTTCCGGTTTGATGACGTAACTTTTTGTTTCATGACGTCATTTTCTGTTTTTATGACGTCATTTCCGGTTTTCTAAAAGGCCATATCTCGTAAACTATAGGTCCTATGGAGCTGGGACCAAGCTAGTTTTGTTCAGCGCGCGATTTTACGTCGTTAGAGATCAACTTCCGGTTTGATGACGTAATTTTCTGTTTATATGACGTCATTTCCCGTTTTCTAAAAGGCCATATCTCGTAAACTATTGGTCCTATGGAGCTGGGACCAAGCTAGTTTTGTTCAGCGCGCGATTTCACGTCGTTTGAGATCATATTCAGGTTTGATGACGTCACTTCCGGTTTGATGACGTCATTTTCCGTTTTTATGACGTCATTTCCGGTTTTCTAAAAGGCCATATCTCGTAAACTATAGGTCCTATGGAGCTGGGACCAAGCTAGTTTTGTTCAGCGCGCGATTTTACGTCGTTAGAGATCAACTTCCGGTTTGATGACGTAATTTTCTGTTTTTATGACGTCATTTCCCATTTTCTAAAAGGCCATATCTTGTAAACTATAGGTCCTATGGAGCTGGGACCAAGCTAGTTTTGTTCAGCGCACGATTTCACGTCGTTTGAGATCAACTTCAGGTTTGATGACGTCACTTCTGGTTTGATGACGTCATTTTCTGTTTTTATGACGTCATTTCCGGTTTTCTAAAAGGCCATATCTCGTAAACTATAGGTCCTATGGAGCTGGGACCAAGCTAGTTTTGTTCAGCGCGCGATTTTACGTTGTTTGAGATCACATTCAGGTTTGATGACGTCACTTCATCTTTGATGACGTCATTTCTGTTTTAATGACGTCATTTCCGGTTTTCTAAAAGGCCATATCTCGTAAACTATAGGTCCTATGGAGCTGGGACCAATCTAGTTTTGTTCAGCGCGCGATTTTACGTCGTTTGAGATCAACTTCCAATTTGATGACGTCACTTCCGGTTTGATGACGTCATTTTCTGTTTTAATGACGTCATATCTAGTTTTCTAATAGGCCATATCTCGTAAACTATAGGTCCTATGGAGCTGGGACCAAGCTAGTCTTGTTCAGCGCGCGATTTTACGTCGTATGAGATCAAATTCCGGTTTGATGACGTAACTTTTTGTTTCATGACGTCATTTTCTGTTTTTATGACGTCATTTCCGGTTTTCTAAAAGGCCATATGTCGTAAACTATAGGTCCTATGGAGCTGGGACCAAGCTAGTTTTGTTCAGCGCGCGATTTTACGTCGTTTGAGATCAACTTCCGGTTTGATGACGTAATTTTCTGTTTTTATGACGTCATTTCCCGTTTTCTAAAAGGCCATATCTCGTAAACTATTGGTCCTATGGAGCTGGGACCAAGCTAGTTTTGTTCAGCGCGCGATTTCACGTCGTTTGAGATCAACTTCAGGTTTGATGACGTCACTTCCGGTTTGATGACGTCATTTTCCGTTTTTATGACGTCATTTCCGGTTTTCTAAAAGGCCATATCTCGTAAACTATAGGTCCTATGGAGCTGGGACCAAGCTAGTTTTGTTCAGCGCGCGATTTTACGTCGTTAGAGATCAACTTCCGGTTTGATGACGTAATTTTCTGTTTTTATGACGTCATTTCCCATTTTCTAAAAGGCCATATCTTGTAAACTATAGGTCCTATGGAGCTGGGACCAAGCTACAATCTTGGAAAAAATATTGGGAGACTTTTTTCGAAGTCTAACCAGATTTCTAGTTATGTACAGCAAATGCACCAATTCTCTCAACCAAAAGGCAAGTTGCCATAAATTTACCCCCCCTCCCCCAATTACAATGTTGTTCAGTTTAATGACAATTTGGAAGAGATACAACACTATTTCAACATTGTAATGGGGGGGAGGGGGGAGGAAATATCAAAATTAGGAAAGTCTACGAATTTTTTTCCAGGATTGTCTGAAGAATGGGAAATAGCTAAAAGTTTGTAATGTTAATTAGAAATAAATTTTAAACTATAATTCCACAATTTTGCAGTATTATCATCGTGGCAACTACTTTTCGGTTGCAGTAGGCATTTTGGGGATGATGGAGGAAAATGGGGGGGGGACGGTTAATTTGCGTTCAATTTTCTACGTAAATGATATTTTTTAAAATGAGCGTTTTGTATACGTTTTGATTTTACTGGCATAAAAGGTCGCGAGTTGGCAATTTTAAAAAAACTCTTATTGCAATTTCTTTTTTTATGTATTTTGTACTTTAGATGGTTAAAAAAACTGCCAAAATAGTGTCTTTGGCGCATTCTGCTCAAATTAGGGCGGCATATCAGCTTTCAAAAGTCCGCGGGTCGAGGCTTTTAAAAAATCTTTCCTCAGTACTCTAAAGCTGCTATATATAAACATGCCAAGAAAACCTTTAAATGGTGAGCCTGTTTTTGATAAAAGAAGACAAAATAAAGGAAGACCAACAAAGTTATCCCCTCAAGACAAAAGGAGTGTGGTACGCTCGTTAAAAAATCTCCGAAAGAATGAAGGTTCGTTTACGTCCAAGCGTATTCAGCTGGACAGTGGTTTAAAGCATGTAACCAGCCGTACGGTACGGAATCATTTAAATGCAGAAGGCTACTGGTATTTACAAACAAGAAAAAAAGGTCTTCTTCATGCCAAGGATCTGAAATCTAGAGCCATTTTTTGCAGAAAGATAAGAAGGCAACCATTGGGTGTCGAATTTTGGAGAACTGGTATATCCTTCTATTTAGATGGGAAAGGATTTCAGTACAAACGTAATCCTTACGACCAAGCACGTGCACCAGGTGCTCGAGAATGGAGGAAACGGGGAGAAGGTTTAAAATTCAATTGCACAGCCAAGGGAAAAAAGGAAGGTGGTATTAATGTCAATTTCATGGTTGCTATATCTTACGGCAAAGGCGTTGTCTTGTGTGAGCAATATGATGGAACGATTACTGGGAATAAGTTTGCCGAAATTGTTAAGTCATCTTTTCCCGAAACATTTAAAAAATCTTCAAACCCAAAAGGAAAACGATTCCTCATGGATGGATGCCCAAGGCAAAATTCCAAGATGGCAAAGCAAGCTATCAAAAACGTCGGTGGTTTAGTGTTTAAAATTCCTCCCAGAAGCCCTGATCTTAATCCAATTGAAAATTTTTTTCATTCGCTTACTGTTCGTTTAAATCATGATGCATTTGAAAAAAAATCGTAAACGAAAACATTAAAGAACTGTCTAATCGGGTCAAAACAACCATGCTGAATTTCAGTCCTGAGGAAATTGATAAAATCCTTGACAGCATGGATAGAAGGATTACGGCGGTTATAAGAGAAAAGGGTCAAAGAACCAAGTACTGAGTGGATAGTTTAAAATGTCATTTATCCTTTGTAGTCTTTGACAAGAGTGTTGAACTTTTACCAGTGCAAATAACTCAGCAAATTGCACATTATACGTGCTTTAATGCTAATTTTAACTCATGTATAACTATTATGCAGAAACATTTGCTTTTTATAAACTTTTCTATGTAAAAACTAATATTAGTTCTAGCAACACTCTAAGCATACAAGGCTTAGACTAAAATTATCGCATGTTACATCATGTTACACTGTGTGTTACACAACGTGTTACACCAAAATTACTATATTTTACTATAGTTTTTGACATGTTACAACATGTTACACCTACTTTTTAAAGAAACTATAATTATTTAAAGACTAGGTGTAACATGTTGTAACATGTTAAAAACTATAGTAAAATATAGTAATTTTAGTGTAACATGTAGTGTAACAGGTAGTGTAACATGGCGTAACATGTATATTTTAGACTTCTTAGAAAGTGTATATAGTATAAAGCACGAAAGTAATGGTTATTAAATTAATGTTTCTAGTCCAAACAGTATCTCACACACAAGAATTAAAATAAACACAAAAGTATCGAAGACTCCATTGTTACCGTTAGCGCTTACTAACAGAACAGCTTATGAAAGGTGTAAGTTTATAACGTACTCTAGTTTATTTCACCTAAGAGAGCAAGCTCAGCAAAGCATTTTGCACAGGGTGCCATATCTTTCTGCTGGCTTTCCGGTATACCATATGAAAAGTGAAACACTTTCCATCTTGACGCCATCATTGCGTCCTCACTTTGATCTTCTGAGTTGTAATTGCCCCTGTACTTAATTATGCACTTTGAAGTAGCGAATACCGGAGTGTTCTTATCGATACAGACATCGGCGCTGAAGTGGTTTTTTGGAGCAGGTAGTTTTACAACGTCTCCTTCCAACAGCAACAACAAGCTCTTCCATTCAATAACCTCTTTGCTCCATCGAAAATCATTCAACAAAATAATCTCGTCGGTGTCGGCTCCAACCCAAGCGTATTTGTCGGCTGCAGGGTTTAAGAATGTCTTAAAAATTAACTGCAATGGCTTCAATAGGAATGTTTTGCCACAGTTCGTCGGGCCAACTATAATAATATTCCCATGTTTTCCTCTTCCCTGCAACAGTAGCTCTCTCACAGCGCAGCAAAAACTATCGGATGAACTTCATTATTCATAAGCACTTCGTGAGCAGATTTTAACCATCGGCCTTCACAGGTCGTTACACATTCGCCACTAGCTGCTTTCCGTATTACGTCAATCCGTGATTTCTTTTCTCGTTCTAGGGTCGAAGAGGCGTCATTCATCTTCCATGCTTGCTGGATAAGGTTGTTAAGACATTACGAATTACGCGACAGCACAAAATCTGCGAGATCTTTCTTTCCTTGTTCGCGCCGCTGATTAGCAATCGCTAACAATTTGGTCTCAGATTTAATCCCTTCGTTGACTAGAAATTCTGCCACTTCTAAATTCGACAGCTTTTTCTTTCTTTTCGAAGCTGTCGAACATTCACCAGCGTTGTTCAACGTTGAACATTGCGTCTTCTCACGGCTCCGTTTGGCATATAATTGTTGACATCTCTTGGTTTTGGGAGAGCCAATTTCCTGCAGGTTTGGGGCCTGTGCTGTGATAAACCGTATCATCGCATTTGTTTACATACTGATACGCGCTGTAGTGTCCATCGTGGTCAGAGAAATTGACAATTATACCGTGTTGCGCTTCAAGACTTTTTTTGGCTTCCATGTATCTTTTGGGACCACTAAGCTTCAAGGCTACGTGCTAATGAAGACCACCATCTGAGTGCTTTTCTAAGCAACATGCCCAATGTTGTGGAACGACTTTGCTGCGGTTCGATGTAAAGGCCGGGACTACAACTTTAGCAAAAGATTCCCTTGAAGGAAATTTCTTCAAATCCGCTCTACTGTAAGTGACCAAATATGTTCGTCTTGGTTTAGATTTATCAATTTCATCCATAAAACTTTAAATAACGTAGCAAACTCGTGAACAAATAGTTTAAAGTTACCACTCAGAATGCAAAACAAAGATCGCACTGAGCCTTCTACATGGTGGTGAGACGTTATGTAATATTTATATACTCATGTATCCCCCCTTTATAAACTCAGGCTCCCCCTCCCCCCTAAAAACGCAAAAACTTGTATTTACGGCACCCTGGCATCTCACACTTAAAAAAAGACCTACACGGCAGAACTTTATCATAAACAACGAATAGGCCAGCGAAACGTTTTTTAACTGAATATTTAAACTGAGACAATCTTGGAAAAAATATTGGGAGACTTTTTTCGAAGTCTAACCAGATTTCTAGTTATGTACAGCAAATGTACCAATTCTCTCAACCAAAAGAAGTTGCCATAAATTTACCCCCCTCCCCAATTACAATGTTGTTCAGTTTAATGACAATTTGGAAGAGATACAACACTATTTCAACATTGTAATGGGGGGGAGGGGGGAGGAAATATCAAAATTAGGAAAGTCTACGAATTTTTTTCCAGGATTGTCTTAAGAATGGGAAATAGCTAAAAGTTTGTAATGTTAATTAGAAATAAATTTTAAACTATAATTCCACAATTTTGCAGTATTATCATCGTGGCAACTACTTTTCGGTTGCAGTAGGCATTTTGGGGAAGATGGAGGAAAATGGGGGGGGGGACGGTTAATTTGCGTTCAATTTTCTACGTAAATGATATTTTTTAAAATGAGCGTTTTGTATACGTTTTGATTTTACTGGCATAAAAGGTCGCGAGTTGGCAATTTTAAAAAAACTCTTATTGCAATTTCTTATTTTTATGTATCTTGTACTTTAGATGGTTAAAAAAAACTGCCAAAAAGGTGTCTTTGGCGCATTCTGCTCAAATTAGGGCGGCATATCAGCTTTCAAAAGTCCGCGGGTCGAGGCTTTTAAAAATGTTTCCTCAGTACTCTAAAGCTGCTATATATAAACATGCCAAGAAACCTTTAAATGGTGAGCCTGTTTTTGATAAAAGAAGACAAAATAAAGGAAGACCAACAAAGTTATCCCCTCAAGACAAAAGGAGTGTGGTACGCTGTTAAAAATCTCCGAAAGAATGAAGGTTCGTTTACGTCCAAGCGTATTCAGCTGGACAGTGGTTTAAAGCATGTAACCAGCCGTACGGTACGGAATCATTTAAATGCAGAAGGCTACTGGTATTTACAAACAAGAAAAAAAGATCTTCTTCATGCCAAGGATCTGAAATCTAGAGCCATTTTTTGCAGAAAGATAAGAAGGCAACATTAGGTGTCGAATTTTGGAGAACTGGTATATCCTTCTATTTAGATGGGAAAGGATTTCAGTACAAACGTAATCCTTACGACCAAGCACGTGCACCAGGTGCTCGAGAATGGAGGAAACGGGGAGAAGGTTTAAAATTCAATTGCACAGCCAAGGGAAAAAAGGAAGGTGGTATTAATGTCAATTTCATGGTTGCTATATCTTACGGCAAAGGCGTTGTCTTGTGTGAGCAATATGATGGAACGATTACTGGGAATAAGTTTGCCGAAATTGTTAAGTCATCTTTTCCCGAAACATTTAAAAAATCTTCAAACCCAAAAGGAAAACGATTCCTCATGGATGGATGCCCAAGGCAAAATTCCAAGATGGCAAAGCAAGCTATCAAAAAAGTCGGTGGTTTAGTGTTTAAAATTCCTCCTAGAAG
Organism: Dendronephthya gigantea; assembly: GCF_004324835.1. Taxonomy (NCBI): domain Eukaryota; kingdom Metazoa; phylum Cnidaria; class Anthozoa; order Malacalcyonacea; family Nephtheidae; genus Dendronephthya; species Dendronephthya gigantea. The sequence goes on along the minus strand of NW_021164023.1, from coordinate 1,039 downwards.
CCCTGATCTTAATCCAATTGAAAATTTTTTTCATTCGCTTACTGTTCGTTTAAATCATGATGCATTTGAAAAACAAATCGTAAACGAAAACATTAAAGAACTGTCTAATCGGGTCAAAACAACCATGCTGAATTTCAGTCCTGAGGAAATTGATAAAATCATTGACAGCATGGATGGAAGGATTACGGCGGTTATAAGAGAAAAGGGTCAAAGAACCAAGTACTGAGTGGATAGTTTAAAATGTCATTTATCCTTTGTAGTCTTTGACAAGAGTGTTGAACTTTTACCAGTGTAAATAACTCAGCTAATTGCACATTATACGTGCTTTAATGCTAATTTTAACTCATGTATAACTATTATGCAGAAACATTTGCTTTTTATAAACTTTTCCATGTAAAAACTAATATTAGTTCTAGCAACACTCTAAGCATACAAGGCTTAGACTAAAATTATCGCATGTTACATCATGTTACACTGTGTGTTACACAACGTGTTACACCAAAATTACTATATTTTACTATAGTTTTTGATGTTACAACATGTTACACCTACTTTTTAAAGAAACTATAGTTATTTAAAGACTAGGTGTAACATGTTGTAACATGTTAAAAACTATAGTAAAATATAGTAATTTTAGTGTAACATGTAGTGTAACATGTAGTGTAACATGGCGTAACATGTATATTTTAGACTTCTTATAAAGTGTATATAGTATAAAGCACGAAAGTAATGGTTATTAAATTAATGTTTCTAGTCCAAACAGTATCTCACACACGAGAATTAAAATAAACACAACAGTATCGTAGACTCCATTGTTACCGTTAGCGCTTACTAACAGAACAGCTTATGAAAGGTGTAAGTTTATAACGTACTCTAGTTTATTTCACCTAAGAGAGCAAGCTCAGCAAAGCATTTTGCACAGGGTGCCATATCTTTCTGCTGGCTTTCCGGTATACCATATGAAAAGTAAAACACTTTCCATCTTGACGCCATCATTGCGTCCTCATTTTGATCTTCTGAGTTGTAATTGCCCCTGTAC
>NW_021164022.1:0-13483 GCF_004324835.1 Dendronephthya gigantea | reverse complement strand
TTCCGGTACATTATACTGGCTGACTACTTGACATCCATGACACGATTTACACACTCATTCAGCATCTATGTCCATCTTGGGCCACCATACTTTCGTTCTTAATCTGCTTTTCGTCTTACAATTCCTTGATGGCCTTCATGTGCCGCTTCCAAAACCTTTCTTCGCAACATCTGAGGAATAACGATTCGATTCCCCCGTAAAACAAGTCTACCAATCATGCAGAGCTCATTCTTACACACGCATATGCCGACAGTTTACATTTAGTCCAATCTCCCGATTCGATATAGTATCGCACACTTTGTAATTCAGCGTCGATTTCTGACGCTCTCTCTATTTCTTTAGTCGTTAAGCCACGGGTGTCGCTTGTATGGCAACGAAACGGATGACGTCCTCTTTCTCGCTGCTGTGGTCTTTTGGACTCTTCTGGTTCATTCTAGACAAAGCATCGGCAATGTTCGTCTTTCCAGGCCGGTAAACGACCTTGAAGTTGTGGCACTGAAGCCGTAATACCCATCTTTCGATCCTTGCTGAGGGTTTCGATGTCTTGTTGAAAATACACTCTTGTGGCTTATGGTCAGTTTCCAGTTCGAATTCACGACCATACACATATATATTAAACCGCTCGCAAGCCCACACGAGTGCAAGTGCTTCCTTCTCTGTTTGGGCGTATCGCCGCTCTACGTCCGAGAGGTTCCTGGAGGCATACGACACGCGCTCTCCACTGGTCTCCTTGCAGTTGTAGCAACACAGCTCCAATTCCCTCCGGCCCTGCATCCGCGACGATTCTCGTTTTGCAGTCGTTTCTAAAATAAGCCAGGGCTTCAGCCCTAGTCATCATCCATTTCAGCTTCTCAAACGCCTGCTGTTGCTCTGACCCCAAACGAACGACTGTCCCTTTCTTAGTACACGACGCAACGGCTCTGCAATCTGCGCAAAGTCCGGGATAAACTTTGCCGAATACTGTACTAACTGTACGAACGACCTAACTTCCGAAACATTTTGCGGTGGTCTAGCGTTGACTACAGCAGCAACTTTCTCTTCACTTGGTGCCACCCCTTTGGCACTGAGCTTGTGGCCAAAAAAGGTCAAGGCCGGAAGTCTAAACTGACATTTGTCCCCATTTACGGTAAGACCTTTCTCTCGCAGACGTGTTAGTACTTTAAAAGATTCTCATCATGCTCGGATAAATCAGCCCCGTAAACAATAAGACATCCGCAATATTTGCCACCCCATTGCACCCTGCCAAAACATCTGAGATTATTTTCTGGTACTCTCTGGAGCTGAAGTAATTCCGAACATCAGTCGACGATATCTATATAACCCCCGGTGTGTCACGAACGTCGTAATGTCCCTTGAATCCTCTGTGAGTTCCACTTGATGAAACCCCCATTTGAGGTCTATCTTACTAAATACCGTTGCTCCATTTAAATCATACAAAACTTCTTCTATGGTCGGAATAGGATGTCTTTCCCTTACAATCGCCTCGTTTGCCCTTCTCATATCGATACAAACTCGAATATCCTTTCCATCTGCTTTTGGAACAACCACTAATGGTGAAACCCACCTTGTAGGCGTTGCTTCTGGCAATTCTTCGATAATACCCATGTCGAGTAACTCGTCTAACTTATCGTCTACTTTGTCCCTTAGACCGAATGGCAGTCTACGCACCGGCTGAGCAACTGGTATAACATCCTCATCGATATGCAGTTTCAGCTTGTAATCCTTAAGTAGTCCGACTCCAGTAAAAATATCAGCAAACTCCTCACGAATATCTGAATCACTTCCCTCTTGTGTGACCGTGTTAACAGTTCTTATTATTTCTTCAGGTCCAACCCTGAGTACTTTCAATTGTTCGGCTGTTTTCTTCCCCAATATAGGCCTTCCGTTCTCTTTAATCACAGTGAAATCGTCTACACATCTTTCACTGTTTGCCTCGCACACAATCTCTGCTGTAAATGTCCCTACAACGTCGATTGGCTCTTTCTGTCCATACGCAAACAGTTTCTTGTCTGATACCCTTGACTCGCACCTAACATGTTTTCTTTTAAGATAGTTCCAGAGTTCACAATCAATTACATTACATGTTGCACCTGAGTCAATTAAAATACTTTCTAGTTTCACTCCTCCAATAATTAGATCCACCTGACCCATATCTTTTGTCCATGCCCACCAATAACAAAGGCATAGTCATCTCTTGTTGGTGTTTTTCCTTCTTCCTCAGAGACTTTATATGCTCTTTCTCCTCCTTTTTTTCTTTCTCCTTGTTGTGCTTCTCCCCTGCTTTTTTGCAGCAAGCTGAGAAGTGACCTATGATTCCGCATTTATTGCAGCTCTTGGACTTTGCTGGACAATTTGCGTCTCGAGCAAAATGCCCAGTTTATTACAGTTGTAACATCGTCGTACGTTATCCTTGTTGTCGTGCCCAGTCCCCTTGGCTGAGTATCTGCGCTCTTTCTGATCTGTGTTGACCTTTTTCTCTTTTCGTCCGCTCCAACGCGATTTATGACTCACAACGTTTACTGTATTCGAACCTTCCATTGATTTCAACTGCTCTTCTACCGCCTCATATGCCCGCGCAATATCTTGTAAATCCTTGAGTGTTGCATTAACGCGTTCAAGAAACTTCCGTCTAAGCTTTGAGTCGCCACATTTCTCAATTAGTTGGTCTCGAATTGCTTCTTCCACGTTCTGAAATTCGCACGCACGTAGTAGCTTTTTGCCTAAGACGCGAAACAAAATGATCCACTTCTCGCCGTTCATCTGACTCATTTGACGAAACTGGTGTCTCTCAAACGGTAGATTCACTTTAGGGACGAAATACTCATCCAAGACCTTGACGCAATCCTTAAACTCTTTCTCTTTGTCTTCGTTTACTAAGTAAAATATAGTTCTTGCAACTGCAACCCCCCCGTATGCAGAAGTAATGCCACTTTCTGTTTGTCATTTATTACTCCCTTTGCCGTTAAAAACACATTAAATGACCGCTTCCAGCGCTTCCATCTCACAGCCAAATTCGTTGGGTCTTCCCTGGGGTTAAAGCAAGGAAGCCCTTTGACGTCGCTTGTCAATAAACTTGCTTGAGCGCCTGCCGGATTGCCGTTTGTCCTGCGCCATCTTCGTCCGCGACAGACATTTCAAATATTTTCGCTAAATACTACACTCCCGATTGGTAATCTTGCCAAATAGTAGTATTGTCCTGGCCGTATAGTGGGATTTTTTATAGTGGGATTGCTGAGTCAGCAATGTGACGTCATAATATCTCGCGTAAATTTTATAGTGGGATCTCTAATGTGACGTCATAATAACACGTGCTTATATCTAATATTACGTCAGAGCTAATTACGTAATGATGTCTAATATTCTATACAGTGGATTAGGATTAGGATTAGGATTAATGGGGTTATTTTAAATCCTAATTCTCTTGTGACGTCATTCATAATTATTGCAACGTGTTTGTTATTCTTTTATAAAGCACGTGTTTTTTCATTTCAGCACGTGTTTTTATATTTTAGCACGTGTTTCTTCTATAAAGCACGTGTTTATTCTATCTTATAAATATATGTTGCTGTTGTGTGCTTCTTTTATTATTATATAATTCTTCACAGATAATAATAATAATAATGTCTAGCTTACCGCATACTACTCATGAAGTATTGTGTGATCGGAAATATAAGGAGACAGGAGGTGAACTGGGAGGTGAACAGGAGGATATAAGCAAAGTGCGGGAGGAGGACAGAAGGACCGGTCTCAATACAAGAGAGGATTATTACAGGGGATATACCTATACGCATGGGATCTCACTCCGGATACGTGCGCCTCACCCCTAATGTTTAGCTTATCAGATACCACTCACGAAGTATTATGCGATCAGAAATATAAGGAGACAGGAGGTGAACAGGAGGATATAGAGACAGGAAGTGAACAAGAGGATATAAGCAAAGTGCGGGAGGAGGAGGAAAGAAAGAATAAGATAAATATCATGCGTAGTGTGGGTTGCGACTGGCCCGTGGAGGATTTCGAGTATTTTATGTCTAAATAGAATATGTGGATATACATTATTACTTAAGTAGCGGTGTTTTTATAAAAAAGCACGTGCATTTATGTTAAGAGCACGTGTTGTTAATTTTATAAATATGTAATATTTATGTATTTTTATATCATTTCTATAATGGCTGGCGGTGTTGATGTTAGTGTCGATGTTGTTGTTAATCAAATTCAAGATATAATTATCGATAGCAAGGCTCCAACAAAACGTGCCATCAGAGGTTTATTTTATTGTCAACAGAGGACATATGTGAGACCATTGGATATTGATTCTATGATTACGTTTGTTCAATTACTGAGAGTTCATCCTCTAAGAAATCAGTTGACACAAGCACTCAGGACGGTGTTTATTTATATGGTTCATTATATTTTAAGGGCCGATATTGTGGAGATTCTTACTCAGTATGCCAATATACGACCTGGGAAGTATTGTATAGAGATTCCGCTTTATTTTACGACTCACAGTGTTCATGTTTACGAGGAGTATGTTGATGTATGGGGACACCACAGAGATGTGTTAAGATTACCGCGTGGAATGTTCAGATGTGACTCTATTGTTCAGATTGAGGATAAACTTTATGGAATGTGTACATATCAGGATTATAGTTTAATACATAAAGTTGTAAAGAGTGTTTATGCTGATATGAGAGCAAACCATAATTTGAATTTTATTCGTGTTGGTTCTTCTCTTGTTAAAAAGTTATGTACACATATAGATAATGATGTATTATTGAATGTGGCGATTACTAGACAATCATGGAGTTTGAATAAAATAGCAAGGGTTTGGTTAGTTCGTATAATATTTTAATTAGTAGTAATAGCACGTGTTTTTATTCAATGAGCACGTGTTTTTTGAGAGTATAAATTTTGATGTATTGTAGAAGCTTTTTTAGAAGTGTGTTAGTTATGAGATGAACAGAGGATTTTTTAACTATGGATGTAATTTATGATGAACTTTGTAAGAGCAATGTTGATATTGATGTATTAACTTTATCGTTTCATGTTGGAGAGATTTATGAGAAATATACAGATACATATAACGAGATTTTGGGAGCATTATCTTATGAGGATTTATTTAAGATATGGGAATTGATGCGCCCTAGCAGTTTTGGGCATGTTATATCTTATTTAACGTTGGTATACGCGGCGGGGAGTGTTTCTGAGGAGGAGAGACGTAGAGCCACGAGGATTGCAATACCTGTGTTAAAAGCTATTGATCTATCACCATACAGAGAACGAGCAAAAAAGAAGAGGAGGGAGATGTGGGGTCGTTTTTTAGAATAAGACCTATATTGTTTATATGTATAATTATGGGTTATTTATTATATGTTATTGTGAGAAGTATAAGAGAAGTATATATGTTTTATTTAATTCATTTATACTTTTACTTTCATTATGGATGTAAGGTTTAAGGTACCTGCAAATTTTTATGTATCGGGTCAAAGTCAATGTGGAAAGTCATATTTAATACGAAAAATATTATATTATATTAATGAGATGTTTCATCCTGTTCCATCTAAGATTATTTATTGTTATGGGGAGTATCAAAAGGAGTTTGATGATTTATATAACATAGAGTTTGTGGAAGGATTTCCCTCTGATTTGGATGAGATGACAAGGGGGCATGAGCAGTCATTAATAGTTTTGGATGATTTAATGAGTGAATGCTCTAAGGATCAACGTGTGTCTGATTTATTCACGCGCGGTTCACATCATAAAGGCATTTCTGTTTTTTATTTAACTCAGAATTTGTTTCCTCCCGGAAAATTATCAAGAACAATTAGTTTGAATTCACATTATTTTATCGTATTCAAGAACCCTCGTGATTCTCTTGGTATTTCAACTTTGGCCAAACAGATGTTTCCAAGACGTGCACAGTATTTAATGGATTCTTTTAATAATGCAACGAGGGAACCTTTCTCATATTTATTAATTGACTGTCATCCTCAAACCCCGGAGAGTATTCGTTTACGTACAAATATTTTACCTGGGGAGAGACATATTGTATATATGCAAAGGTAGAATGAGTTATGTATTCATTTGTGTTACTCATTTGAATTAGGATGACATCAAGAAATATATCTGTTTTTATTGCTGGTAATTCCAGGAAAGTGACATTCAGGGAACCCTTCTTGACACGTGAGGGGTCTACTATTGTTGTGAAACAAGTTACAGTATTTTGGAAGTTTAAGAATATTACAAGTGATAATAACAAGTTTACGATTGTGAAGAATAATGTTGAGGAGGAGAAAACACTTGAGACTGGGTATTGGGATTTTCAACTTCTAAAAGAGCGTTTGGAAGGAGAACATATTACATTATCACCCAATGTTCATGACAATACATGTACTATCGGTTTTGATTCAACAAAAATGACTTCAGTAAAATTAAAGAAGTTTGGCAAGATACTTGGTTTCCCCGAGAATTATCATTTAAGCGTAGAGAAGAAGTCACCAGGCCCTGTGGATGTAAATCATGGTTTGAGATATCTTACCATCTCGTGTGATCTTATTGATTCACTTAGAAGTGTCGATGTTGAAGGTGGAAAGAGTACGGTTCTTGCATATTTACCAGTTACTCCAGATACAAGACTGAATTCTTCTATTTCGGAGTATACAAATGAGAATTATCCAACAATTCCAATTCAATCGGATATTGTTACTAAAATGACATTTACAGTTGGTTCTAATATAAATGTTCCAGTGGATGTTGACGTTCTCTTAAATCTTGTAATTGATTTATAAATATATAAATATTTTTAATAAAGTTTCATTTACAAGATGTCAGAGTATATAGAAAGAACTCTACCGTTTATACAGGTGTTAGCAAAATCAAAACCTCAAATACAGAAAGCCATTTTTCAATACGGACCGCCGGACCTGATTTTAGCACTTAGCGAGATTGTTTTGAACACACTTAAAGGGGTAATTCATTTAACTCCACGTCAGAAGCGTCGTTTAACGCGTTACAAGAAAGAACTGCGCGCGTTAGTAAAGAGAAACGTTTCAATTAGGAAGAAGAGGAGATTCTTAGTTCAGAAGGGTAGCGGTTTTCTCTCGATGCTTGTACCATTAGCTTTATCCGTGTTACTTAAGGAGTGATGAAGCGCATGGTATTAATTCCCGAGGAGAGGCTTTTACGTTATGAAAACGTGACAGGGAGCAAGTGGGAGGTCAAGTGGGAGGTCAAGTGGGAGGTCAAGTGGAGAATTCGTTACAGGAGTCAGAGAACGAGTTAACGGATGATATAATTGTACGTGGGATTCCAAAGACCATGAAGGCAAGAGCTTTAGCCCTCTTGGAACGTTTGAGAGCAAGATCCGATGTTATTTCCTGGGATAATACAGGACAAGTGAAAATAGATGGTGTTCTTATCCCAAAGTCTAATATTTCTGATTTGATTTCGGATGCTATGAGATCTCGCAAGTCTTTTAATCCTGAGGGTGTACGTGAGTTTTTCCAAGTCCTAAATAGAATCAACGTTCCAAAAGATTTGGTAAGAAATGAGGAGAGATGGAAAGATGTGGGAAGTAAGGATAACATTCCCAAGAAGAAGGTGTCGTTTGATCTCTCAGAGAGTGAGGATATGGAACAAAAGGGAAAAGGATTTGATTTTGGGATAAGTTTTTTTAATAAGGTGGGAAAGAGTTTTAAGGAGGAGATGGATAAGGAGAAGAAGAAGAAGAAGAAGAAGAAGAAGAAGAAGAAGAAGAACCAAGAGGGGGAACTATTTTTAGACGACAAGATTGGTTAGGGATAGGTCCATTTGATAGGAGGAAGAGGAATTATTATTATTATTGATGTATAAAAATATTTCAAATAAAGAGATTTTTTTAAAAGAGTGTTTTTTTTATTGTTATTATTATTATTATTATTATTATTTAAAATAGTTTTTTACAACATTGATTAAGCCCACAAGTGGGTTGATTAAATATAACAACATTAAAATGTTTCTTAACATAGCATGCCACTTCACAATCGTTCCATGATGTATTATTCGTAAACATGTTCACAATTTTGTTCATGGTATATCCAAGACAACGATGGTATAGATAGAAGATGCAATATTGACCACATACTTCGGTCCAATGACTTTGTAGGGTACGAGCATTCCATTTGAGATTCTCAAAGGAGGGTCTAAATACGTCTTTATAATGTTGAGGTGGTTTTCCGTAACTATCAAAGAATTCACCGTTCTCTTTTGAAGTAAAATAAAAAATAACCCAATGCGTTCCAGGTTTTGTACTAGGATCCGTGTTGACAATAAATCCACATGGGAAAGTTTTTAGAAATTTAGGTATTTCATCTGCCGGAAACACCCCGCAAAAATATTTTTTAACTATAGGATGATGTTCAAGTACGTTTTTTATTTGTGTGGTATTCATGTAGAAATATCATAGATTACGTTTCTTTCCGAATCTATTTGTACGACATTCTCAAAGTCTCCATAGCATACCAAGGAAATGGGTGCACTTGGAACATCCCCAGCAGCAAACGTAATGTCAAGTGTCAATGAACCCCGTTGCACTGTGTTAAAATAGGGCGAGGCACCGCACATATCCGGAGTGAGATCCCATGCGTATAGGGTATATCCTTTGTAATAATCCTCTCTTGAGATATCGAGACCGGTATTATAATTCATTTTTCCTGTGCCTGAGAATAATGTGTTATATGCTTGGATGAAATTTTCCTTGTTATCTTTGTAGTTAAGGACAAGTTGTTTAAACGGTATTTCTTCACCATTTGCTGTTAATGTCACCGATGATACGTTGAAGTGTTTGAAGTTATATGGGTTTTTTGTGTGAACTCCGCTAAAAGCGTCAGCGTCTACGAAACCGCAAACAAATGTCTTGGGGATGATTCCAGCAAACATATTATCTTTTCTTATTTGTGGAAGGTTTCCCGGTATGGTGAATGCTTTGCATTCCACCCGTCGTATAGGATAAGTAGCGGGTACCGATTTCAATGCCAGTTCATGTGCCTTAGTAATGGTCTCGTTCACTTTAACCTTACGTACTTTAAGAGTTACATCCACAAGTTTTATTTTAGCATTCATAGGATTAGCATTTTTATCCATTAAACAAAACTTGTCAGAGTTTCGGTTTAAGACTAGCTTGAGATCCACCATACTAAGTAGTAATCGCTCCATCATAAATATATCGCAAAAAATTGGTCCCGACATTACCAAGAGTTTTCCGTCTTGAATAAATTTATGACGTTTTGCAAAGCCTTGATTTCCATTTCCCGGTACTATGAATTTTATGGTTTTCTTAGTGGCAACACCACTACTTGGGACATTTGTAACGACCTCCACTGATTTTTCTGATGGGAGACTTCCTGTTTCATCCATTTGTCCTGGGGTATCTTTATAATATAATGCTGAGGTGAGTTGAGATTTTTTTCCGAGACATCGTAATTCAGGAGGGTTTCCAGGTAGGCGCGATAAGCATAAGTACCCATAGCCGGAGTAACTTGTTTTCCATTTAAAAAAACATCAACTTGTTTAAACAGACTATGTAGGAAATTGTTTATGGGAGCTACACTTGATTGTTCGTCACCGCCTAAGGAGGTTCCGTCCGATTTTGTAATTTTCAGTTCGACCACGAGAATCATTTTTGACATGTCGATATAGTCTTCGGTACCTGCCGTTATGAATGTGATAGGCCCGTCATCGTTTTCTACACTGGAGAGTGGATGATAATCAACCCATCGTCCTTTTTCCAAACTTAATTGTGTAGATGGAATGTCAAATAGATCAATTTCGCTTTTATCGCAACGATTTGAATTTGGATGTACGTAATTATTATTCATTCTTATGAGATTTATATGGACTTCTTCTTTACATCAATATCAGATAGGATATGATTACTTTTTAAATATTCATTCAAATATAAGTATTTTCTTATTTCAACCAAATATGTCTTTAGGGAGAGCTTTTCTCTGTCTCTTAGTCATGTTACGCGCTCTTACAACACCAATGGGTCTCTTACGTTTTGTTTTACGTTTTGTTTTACGTTTTGTTTTACGTCCTTTTCCTGCTTGAGGTTTTTTTCTACCTTTTCTCGATAGAGATCGTTTTATTGACGTTTTATGTTTTCTCCCCCCGATTTGACTTTTCTTAGATCGTTTTCTAGATTGAGATCGTTTTCTAGATGGGGATCGTTTTCTAGATTGAGATCGTTTTCTAGATTGAGATCGTTTTCTAGATTGAGATCTCTTACGTTTTTTTCCACCTGATTGTCTTGGGGTTTGATTTGCTGCCTGATTTAACATTAATGTTTGTAATGCTTTTTCCAATGCCATGTTTGTAGCACGTGTTCCGGCCTGTCTTCCATGTGCTTTAGCTGATGCTCTTGAACTTTTTCCGGCAAGAAGATCGTTAATTAAATTTTGAAGTAGACCAGCTCCAACATTTAAACCTATATTGCCCACTTCTGTGGCAATTGGTCTAAAGAATCTTCCTATACTACGAAAGAAATTTCCATGTCCCTCCTGAATTCTTCGACGATTCATTTTTTAAAAATAACTCTTGCGTTTAAAATGCAGTGTTATCAATGCACGTCCACGTTCAAATGAAATAGGTTCATTAGTACTACTCCTTAAAAGAATTGTATTTCCTCAAAAGATTTCGTTTGGACAGGAATGTATCGTATGTGTTTTATAGAATGATATTCCTTGTCTTTTTTTGAAGGTACGATGTGTAGCAGGGGGAGTGTCTTATCCCCAACGATTTGAGGTTGAATAATATTACAATATATGTAAATATCAGTCTCTCTATGCATATTTCCTTCATGAGCTCCTGTCTCAGTAGCTTCAATTCTCTTCTCAATTTGTGTGTCGTTAAATGATAGAAACCCTAGAATAATGGCTTGATCTCTTCGTAAATTAACTTTATACCCACTCTCTAAAGTAATAGTTACTTTTCTTGAATGTATGCTGAAATTGATTTTCTTTCTGATCTCTTCCGTAAAAGATTTATTAATGTCATTCACATACTCATCAAGGGAGTCGTAGTATTTTTTTATTTTCTCCCCCTTATTTTTTACACCATTTACTGTATATTGAATAGGTTCTCCGTTCATTTGTATTATTTTCCATTTTATGTAGGAGATGTTATATAATCCAACCTCCCACTCGCCATTTAGTTCGACACGGTGTGGGATTTTTGTGGTATATTCGGATTGTTTGTTCTCGGGGAAAATACTTTTTGAGGAGTCGCTAGGGAGTGTAATATAGAAGTCTGTGTTGTTCATGATTCAAGTTATAAATGAATAATAATAATAAGAATACACTTTAAATATCTTTTATTTGAGAGGCAGGGACCCACGAGTTAAATTTCGCAGGATATCCCATCCATTTTACAAAATATTCCTCTTTTTTACCTTTTCCCCTCTTTTTTAAGATTTCCTCAACTTCATAAATATCGTCCTCCTTAATTACTTTTTGTAATTCTTCTTTATAGAATGTCCCTTCTAACTCTTCTTGATCATAATCTTTTAATTTATAAACAGGAGGATTGCGTGGTATTTGTTTACTAATGGTAAAAATTTCTTTTGAGAAGTTAGGTAAATATCCTTTCTCAAATTTACGTTTCATTTTACTGATTCTTACTTGATCTCCAATATTAAATTTATAAATAATTTTTCTTCTCTTGCGGTCTCCATATAGGGTATGCCACACTTCTTGTTCATTTTCTAAATTTACATCGATTGGTTTTTTATTAATGCTACGATGTTTGCTATTATTATAAGAGGATATTAAGTGTGGTAATATATCGATATATCTCTTAGTCTTCTTTGCTGTAAAGTAACGCCACATCTTTGTCTTCAAGGTGCGAATTACGCGTTCCACAATTGACGCTTTAGTTTCATTGTAAGTGTTGTATAATTGAATTTCCTCTTTTTTCATTAATGCTTTAAAATGTTTATTGAAAAACTCCGTACCCTTGTCTGTTTGAATTTTGTGTGGTTTTCGTTCCGATTTTAGGATAGTTTTAAATGCGTCAACCAATGAGGGTCCTGTCTTATCTTTTAATGGTATAACCCATGTAAATTTTGAAAATACGTCAATGCAAATAAGTAAATATCGATATCCATCATTCTCCTTAGCTATGGACTGCATGTCTGCTAAATCCATCTGCCATAATTCGTCTATTCCGCCAACAATGACTCTGTTTCTACCGAAGTGGCGACGTGCTGGTTTATGTAAAGTATAAGTATCCTGTTTCATCAACCATTCTTCAATTTTATTTCTAGAAATATCGTATTTCCCCTCTCTCTTCACATCGTTATATAATCGTTCTACACCACCGAATCCTCCAACGCGTTTGGGGTCATAATAAATACTGGAGAGATACTCATCCATTGCCCTCTCCCTGCTCTTTAATTATGGGTAGACTGGAAGATAATCTTATAGGTTCCTCATACTGTTCTTCCTCTACTATAGTTTCTTCTATTATAGTTTCTTCCTTAATAGTAGGTAATCGTTGCAATGGTGGTTGCTGTTCAATATTTGGTCCTTGCCTATTAATAGGTCTATAATCTTTATTTATTTTAACTGAATATCCTACCTGAAAACTACCTTCGGTTTTTAAATCTTTATGACCTAGACTTAATCCTACCTTACATGCAGCATGTTTCTCTATATTCTTATTTAATCTCGTTTTTGATTTTTTTGCTCCCATGTTTACAACGTGAGGTTTTAATCATTTTGAAATAATATATTACACATACTCTTCTTAAGTAAGGATTCCTGGAAATTCTATTCATTTATAAACCACTCATAATGAAGAGAGGATATCCCTATTCGCACGGTAATCTCAATTTTGGATATGAATATGAATATAGACCTAAAAGTGCAAAAGGAGGTACTGGTGAGCGCGGCGAGATTGGACCTGAAGGACCTAAAGGAGATACAGGACCTAAAGGAGATACAGGTCGTGTGGGACCTGCAGGTCCACCAGGACGAAAAGGAGATCAGGGCCCTCAAGGGGTAAAAGGTGATCGAGGAGATACAGGACCTCGAGGACCGCGAGGGCTGCAAGGACTAAAGGGCGATCAAGGAGCACGAGGGTTACAAGGATTACAAGGCGACCAGGGCGTACAAGGACCCGTTGGACAGCAAGGACCGCAAGGAGTCCCTGGTACAACAGCTGCAAAAGGTGATAAAGGTGACAAAGGCGATCAAGGACCTCCTGGACCTCAGGGATCCCAGGGACTTCAAGGATCAAAAGGTGCAAAAGGGGATCAAGGTCTGCAAGGACCTCCCGGACCTCGAGGACAAGACGGTGCTATAGGCTCTCAAGGTCTTCGCGGTATTAAGGGAGATCCCGGCGCAAAAGGGGATCGGGGTCCTCCCGGTCAAAAAGGTGATAAGGGCGATAAAGGGGATAAAGGCGATAGGGGATCCATTGGGGCTCAAGGACCGCGCGGTGGTGATGG
>NW_021164021.1:0-13507 GCF_004324835.1 Dendronephthya gigantea | reverse complement strand
TGATCTAAGAATGTTGCTAAAATACAACTCAGGTCCTCCGGATGGAATCGAGGCTATACATCTGCAACAATTTGTTAATTTATCACACTAATTCGCACCTGTTCAGTAGCGAACGTCTATCAGTGCTTTGCGTAATCATGGCCATGCGTAAGCGTTTTGGTAGAGCGCCCTTGGCAAGCGCCAAATCTTGTATTTTTGCCGCGGTTTCTTCATCAGCTTCCTAAAGTGAAGTTCTAAATAAATATCAACAGATGATTTTAGGCACTTCACACGGTGCAGGAATATTCTAGAGGTTTTAAAGGGTCTTAATTTCGTGTGGTATTATACACACTTCAAATTCAAGCCAGGAACAGTTGATGGAAAAATTAGTCAACTATACGTTCTCAGTGACAAGAGCATTGCACCGGCATCGCAAAAGCGATTCCTGCCGGAGGATCTATAGTTGACTCATTTTTCCATCAACTGTTCCTGGCTTGAATTGAAGTGTGTATAATACTTCTCAAAATTAAGACGCTTTAAAACCTCTTAAATATCAACTGTTGTGAAAAGACAGTAGTTTGAATATTTGCAAATCCTGATAGATAAATGTCGTGGACTCACACATTTGTTATCGG
This sequence comes from Dendronephthya gigantea, assembly GCF_004324835.1. NCBI lineage: Eukaryota > Metazoa > Cnidaria > Anthozoa > Malacalcyonacea > Nephtheidae > Dendronephthya > Dendronephthya gigantea. The sequence continues at coordinate 12,893 of NW_021164021.1, read as the reverse complement.
CGTCTCCCCGTCGTTTTGTTCCAACAAGACTCTCAAATAATAGTCGCCTGATAGGAGAGATACGTTACTGAGTTTGATTGCGATCAAGGGATAGGGGGGGGCGCTTTAAGAAGAACTGTTAAAAAGCTAGAGCAGTATAAGGCTTATCACTAACCTATTTTCAGTTGATCAGCTAAACATTCATGCAGGACTTCAAACTAAAGGTGATTCCAAAAAACAACGTAGTTTCCACTCAGGTCTTTTTCCATTGCAAATTTGCGCATCTCAGATTCGAGAGCCCCAGAAGTTCCTCTCGCGTCTGTCACATTGAAAACAAAAGAAATTTTTTCATACTCTTTTACGACAACAGTTTAGAGAAAGAGGTCAGGACTATTGAATTGTCTTGTTATACTCATAGCGACAGGAAATTCTCTATTACCTTTTCATTTCCTATATTTTCAATGGAAACTAACTTTAACTTCGAGACTCACCTTGTAATTCCAAATCAGGTTGTACGCTGTCAGATCTTGACTGAATCTGTAAAAAAGATCCGTTTAAATACCATTGCTTTTTCATCTTTCAAACGACTAGAACATTTCCCATTTTCTTAATATGAACACTTACTTGTAATAAAACAACTGGATTTAAATTCTCACATCTCCCTGCTTTGAATCCTATTTTGTCCTCCAATGCGAGAGATATCCTTCAAGTTGATTCCTTGACGTTCCTCTCGCTTTTCCTGAGCTGTAACAGACAAGTATAGCGCGTGAAATAACAGGCTTATACGTACATACAAGCATGCATCATGAAATTTTGGAACACGATTGTTGCTTTAAAACGTACTCTGCAAGCTTTACATTGTCACGAATTGATAAATGATCTTCTTTAGTCTCCGGTGCTGAAGGAAAGATAAAAACTTTCCAACAAAATTGCTTCTTTACAAAAAGGTTTTACACTTCTGAATGAATTACTATGTTATATTATTTCGTCAGTGGGGCAGTTGGCACAGTATAAGGATGAATGATGGAGTTTAGTTACCAAAGCAGTTGATACCACTTAGTCACTATTATGATTGGTTAGTCAGAACCACTGCAATGGGTTTATGTAAATAATGGCCCGCAAAAAATTCTCAAAGATTTCCTACCTCGTCAGGGCTTTCAAGGTAATAGAGCAAACCAGCAGGCTGTGAAAATCGTATTCAAATTTATTACATAATGGTTTATGAACCAAAACTTACGAACAGGAAATCCCGCATTTAAACTTTATTGTATATTTTAGACATTAAAAACTATAACTGCTTTAATACGAACATTATTCTCACAAGTAATGCCATTGCTCTTGGATGACCAGTTGTCCAGAGAGCCACTAGATGTCCACTCAATTGCCTATATGCCAACAATAAAGATTATAAATTACTTATGGAGTATGCTTGTTAGTCTCAATTGAACTATTTACAGATGGCTAGTATATAGAGGATTATAAAATCACAAGTTTTAAGATGAATCTAAGAATGTTGCTAAAATACAACTCAGGTCCTCCGGATGGAATCGAGGCTATACATCTGCAACAATTTGTTAATTTATCACACTAATTCGCACCTGTTCAGTAGCGAACGTCTATCAGTGCTTTGCGTAATCATGGCCATGCGTAAGCGTTTTGGTAGAGCGCCCTTGGCAAGCGCCAAATCTTGTATTTTTGCCGCGGTTTCTTCATCAGCTTCCTAAAGTGAAGTTCTAAATAAATATCAACAGATGATTTTAGGCACTTCACACGGTGCAGGAATATTCTAGAGGTTTTAAAGGGTCTTAATTTCGTGTGGTATTATACACACTTCAAATTCAAGCCAGGAACAGTTGATGGAAAAATTAGTCAACTATACGTTCTCAGTGACAAGAGCATTGCACCGGCATCGCAAAAGCGATTCCTGCCGAGGATCTATAGTTGACTCATTTTTCCATCAACTGTTCCTGGCTTGAATTGAAGTGTGTATAATACTTCTCAAAATTAAGACGCTTTAAAACCTCTTAAATATCAACTGTTGTGAAAAGACAGTAGTTTGAATATTTGCAAATCCTGATAGATAAATGTCGTGGACTCACACATTTGTTATCGGCGTCTCCCCGTCGTTTTGTTCCAACAAGACTCTCAAATAATAGTCGCCTGATAGGAGAGATACGTTACTGAGTTTGATTGCGATCGAGGGATAGGGGGGGCGCTTTAAGAAGAACTGTTAAAAAGCTAGAGCAGTATAAGGCTTATCACTAACCTATTTTCAGTTGATCAGCTAAACATTCATGCAGGACTTCAAACTAAAGGTGATTCCAAAAAACAACGTAGTTTCCACTCAGGTCTTTTTCCATTGCAAATTTGCGCATCTCAGATTCGAGAGCCCCAGAAGTTCCTCTCGCGTCTGTCACATTGAAAACAAAAGAAATTTTTTCATACTCTTTTACGACAACAGTTTAGAGAAAGAGGTCAGGACTATTGAATTGTCTTGTTATACTCATAGCGACAGGAAATTCTCTATTACCTTTTCATTTCCTATATTTTCAATGGAAACTAACTTTAACTTCGAGACTCACCTTGTAATTCCAAATCAGGTTGTACGCTGTCAGATCTTGACTGAATCTGTAAAAAAGATCCGTTTAAATACCATTGCTTTTTCATCTTTCAAACGACTAGAACATTTCCCATTTTCTTAATATGAACACTTACTTGTAATAAAACAACTGGATTTAAATTCTCACATCTCTCCTGGCTTTGAATCCTATTTTTGTCTCCAATGCGAGGGATATCCTTCAAGTTGATTCCTTGACGTTCCTCTCGCTTTTCCTGAGCTGTAACAGACAAGTATAGCGCGTGAAATAACAGGCTTATACGTACATACAAGCATGCATCATGAAATTTTGGAACACGATTGTTGCTTTAAAACGTACTCTGCAAGCTTTACATTGTCACGAATTGATAAATGATCTTCTTTAGTCTCCGGTGGCTGAAGGAAAGATAAAAACTTTCCAACAAAATTGCTTCTTTACAAAAAGGTTTTACACTTCTGAATGAATTACTATTAATTATTTCGTCAGTGGGGCAGTTGGCACAGTATAAGGATGAATGATGGAGTTTAGTTACCAAAGCAGTTGATACCACTTAGTCACTATTATGATTGGTTAGTCAGAACCACTGCAATGGGTTTATGTAAATAATGGCCCTTGCAAAAAATTCTCAAAGATTTCCTACCTCGTCAGGGCTTTCAAGGTAATAGAGCAAACCAGCAGGCTGTGAAAATCGTATTCAAATTTATTACATAATGGTTTATGAACCAAAACTTACGAACAGGAAATCCCGCATTTAAACTTTATTGTATATTTTAGACATTAAAAACTATAACTGCTTTAATACGAACATTATTCTCACAAGTAATGCCATTGCTCTTGGATGACCAGTTGTCCAGAGAGCCACTAGATGTCCACTCAATTGCCTATATGCCAACAATAAAGATTATAAATTACTTATGGAGTATGCTTGTTAGTCTCAATTGAACTATTTACAGATGGCTAGTATATAGAGGATTATAAAATCACAAGTTTTAAGATGAATCTAAGAATGTTGCTAAAATACAACTCAGGTCCTCCGGATGGAATCGAGGCTATACATCTGCAACAATTTGTTAATTTATCACACTAATTCGCACCTGTTCAGTAGCGAACGTCTATCAGTGCTTTGCGTAATCATGGCCATGCGTAAGTGTTTTGGTAGAGCGCTTTGGCAAGCGCCAAATCTTGTATTTTTGCCGCGGTTTCTTCATCAGCTTCCTAAAGTGAAGTTCTAAATAAATATCAACAGATGATTTTAGGCACTTCACACGGTGCAGGAATATTCTACAGGTTTTAAAGGGTCTTAATTTCGTGTGGTATTATACACACTTCAAATTCAAGCCAGGAACAGTTGATGGAAAAATTAGTCAACTATACGTTCTCAGTGACAAGAGCATTGCACCGGCATCGCAAAAGCGATTCCTGCCGGAGGATCTATAGTTGACTCATTTTTCCATCAACTGTTCCTGGCTTGAATTGAAGTGTGTATAATACTTCTCAAAATTAAGACGCTTTAAAACCTCTTAAATATCAACTGTTGTGAAAAGACAGTAGTTTGAATATTTGCAAATCCTGATAGATAAATGTCGTGGACTCACACATTTGTTATCGGCGTCTCCCCGTCGTTTTGTTCCAACAAGACTCTCAAATAATAGTCGCCTGATAGGAGAGATACGTTACTGAGTTTGATTGCGATCAAGGGATAGGGGGGGGCGCTTTAAGAAGAACTGTTAAAAAGCTAGAGCAGTATAAGGCTTATCACTAACCTATTTTCAGTTGATCAGCTAAACATTCATGCAGGACTTCAAACTAAAGGTGATTCCAAAAAACAACGTAGTTTCCACTCAGGTCTTTTTCCATTGCAAATTTGCGCATCTCAGATTCGAGAGCCCCAGAAGTTCCTCTCGCGTCTGTCACATTGAAAACAAAAGAAATTTTTTCATACTCTTTTACGACAACAGTTTAGAGAAAGAGGTCAGGACTATTGAATTGTCTTGTTATACTCATAGCGACAGGAAATTCTCTATTACCTTTTCATTTCCTATATTTTCAATGGAAACTAACTTTAACTTCGAGACTCACCTTGTAATTCCAAATCAGGTTGTACGCTGTCAGATCTTGACTGAATCTGTAAAAAAGATCCGTTTAAATACCATTGCTTTTTCATCTTTCAAACGACTAGAACATTTCCCATTTTCTTAATATGAACACTTACTTGTAATAAAACAACTGGATTTAAATTCTCACATCTCTCCTGGCTTTGAATCCTATTTTTGTCTCCAATGCGAGGGATATCCTTCAAGTTGATTCCTTGACGTTCCTCTCGCTTTTCCTGAGCTGTAACAGACAAGTATAGCGCGTGAAATAACAGGCTTATACGTACATACAAGCATGCATCATGAAATTTTGGAACACGATTGTTGCTTTAAAACGTACTCTGCAAGCTTTACATTGTCACGAATTGATAAATGATCTTCTTTAGTCTCCGGTGGCTGAAGGAAAGATAAAAACTTTCCAACAAAATTGCTTCTTTACAAAAAGGTTTTACACTTCTGAATGAATTACTATTTAATTATTTCGTCAGTGGGGCAGTTGGCACAGTATAAGGATGAATGATGGAGTTTAGTTACCAAAGCAGTTGATACCACTTAGTCACTATTATGATTGGTTAGTCAGAACCACTGCAATGGGTTTATGTAAATAATGGCCCTCGCAAAAAATTCTCAAAGATTTCCTACCTCGTCAGGGCTTTCAAGGTAATAGAGCAAACCAGCAGGCTGTGAAAATCGTATTCAAATTTATTACATAATGGTTTATGAACCAAAACTTACGAACAGGAAATCCCGCATTTAAACTTTATTGTATATTTTAGACATTAAAAACTATAACTGCTTTAATACGAACATTATTCTCACAAGTAATGCCATTGCTCTTGGATGACCTGTTGTCCAGAGAGCCACTAGATGTCCACTCAATTGCCTATATGCCAACAATAAAGATTATAAATTACTTATGGAGTATGCTTGTTAGTCTCAATTGAACTATTTACAGATGGCTAGTATATAGAGGATTATAAAATCACAAGTTTTAAGATGAATCTAAGAATGTTGCTAAAATACAACTCAGGTCCTCCGGATGGAATCGAGGCTATACATCTGCAACAATTTGTTAATTTATCACACTAATTCGCACCTGTTCAGTAGCGAACGTCTATCAGTGCTTTGCGTAATCATGGCCATGCGTAAGTGTTTTGGTAGAGCGCCCTTGGCAAGCGCCAAATCTTGTATTTTTGCCGCGGTTTCTTCATCAGCTTCCTAAAGTGAAGTTCTAAATAAATATCAACAGATGATTTTAGGCACTTCACACGGTGCAGGAATATTCTAGAGGTTTTAAAGGGTCTTAATTTCGTGTGGTATTATACACACTTCAAATTCAAGCCAGGAACAGTTGATGGAAAAATTAGTCAACTATACGTTCTCAGTGACAAGAGCATTGCACCGGCATCGCAAAAGCGATTCCTGCCGGAGGATCTATAGTTGACTCATTTTTCCATCAACTGTTCCTGGCTTGAATTGAAGTGTGTATAATACTTCTCAAAATTAAGACGCTTTAAAACCTCTTAAATATCAACTGAACTAATATGTACATTCATCAGAGCTAAAAAAGGGCAGAGCATTATAAATGACGTTCGTCAAAAGCAGAAAATTCTGAATGGATCAATGAATGAATAAAACGTACCTCGATTATCGCCTTCAGAACCATACCAGCACCTTTCACAATTGTTGTCGACGGATGCTGAAATTGTTGAGGAACGAATTCAAAACCACGATTGGTAAGAACTATTAGCGGGGCAATAGTAAAACATACATAAGCGAAGAAATGGTAAAATTGGTACTATTTATTGCCGTTTTATCGTAAACCTACCTGGAACAATCGATAAATGCAATGACCGATTTCTAGACACACAAATAACAGACTTCATGAGTTGCTCCCATGCATAGGTCAAGCTAGTGGTCGTGGTAGACTTCACTAAAAATGTAAAGAGAGAAAGGCAATTTAATCAACTCTCAACGTCAGTCAAAGAGCTATAAACTACTAAGAAGGCAAGTTGAATGAAAACTCCTCAAATCTCTTTGTAGCATACCTGCAACTTTCTCCAGTAATTTCCCAAACTGTTCATCGTCTGTTGTCTCACTAAGAGGAATATGCAATAGTCGATTTATTATAACAGACCACATGATTGATTCAAAATATTAGAAGCAATCACACCTTACTATTAGTTTAACATGAATGTCCAACTTCACCCCCCACATTATTTTGATATATTGCAAAGCAACTTGAACTTCACCTATAAGGAGGACACAGAGCAAACGTCAAAAAATCAAGCAATCCACTTATACCTAAAACCCCAGTGGAACGATTCTAGAACAAAAGTTTTCATGGTTAATCTATTTCCTGTGTTAATTAGAAAGGTAGTCCAAATTACAAAGGCAGTTGCTACAAATCACTTGCTGAGTTTTGCAAGGGAATTTCTCTTCCAAAACAAGGCTATATACATACAAGAGGGATTGAAAAATAAAATGAATTGGTTCAGCATAGATTATAGGCAACCAAAACCACACATCTTACCACATTTATCGTGAGAATTCCTAACAAACTGCTTGGAAATTTTTCACAGGATAACAGAGAGCTTTTGTTTACCTGTTCTTGTCGAATGTCATAGTTATCGTGCCTTGGCTATATAAAACAACAGAATTGGTTTCGATAAAATTGGATCCTGTTAACATGCAAATTTCAAAGTTGGCTGAGTTTACGTATTTCGTTTCTTGCATCTATTTAGCTCGGAAATTTCGCCGCTATATTCTGAACGAAATACTCTTTTTTAAATTTAAATATGTCCGGTCTGACCATTTTGGCCACTTAAAGAAAAGCCCTGTCTTTACCTGCCATAGAGCACGCACAACATGTCGACAGCGGCGTGAGTCACGGCTTCATTATTCCTCTTCAAAGCTTTCACAGTTTTCACACCAACCTTCTCACGGAAGTGAACTGGTTGTGTAAACAGCATGTTTTGCAGTTAAAGATAAACGTTTCTCACCTAGTGAGCGTTGTGAAAGCGCGAAACCTGCTTTTGATCGAAACCAACTTCTCAAATCGTGAAACAGTGCTTCGAGATCTTTATCTCATATTTTGTTTTGGTCTCCTGAAAATAGACGAAACTTTTTAATTATTTTATGTATATATAGAACACCTGTGAAGGTAATAGCAGTCAGATAATGTATATTTTAGGGTTGAACACTAAATAAATTTATTGGCAAAGATATACAATACCTTCGTGAGCAATGAGCATTGTGATGGCATTAATGATAAGTCTTTCTTTATTCCCCGAGAAAAGTCCTACAAAATATTTAAAATCGTTTGAAATATATATTGGAGTTTAAAAGACTTAATATTCCAGCTGTACTTCTAGCGAGAAAATTTCAAAACTACCATTTCATGGATTCGGACCCAGTCAACTCTGCAACCAGAGTTACCGCAGCCTAGTCCCTAGGCCTCTTAACGTTCCTTATACGCGGCGAGGCGGGAACTGAGAGGCCTAGAACAAAATGTTTTGTATTTTGGCTAATGTGGGGACTTTTTATCCCCATTTTCTGTATTGAGGTTAGTTTGCGATCTACGACGCGGTTAACTGGCCTTGCTCGACGTCGTTAGTCAAATATTTGCTTGAAATAAGTTACAGGATATTAATTATACTGCCAGGAGTCGAAATATTCATACAAACGTTTGAATGAAACGTGTAAATGGGCCGTTAAGATTAGAAAATATTTTGTGTTAGGCCTCTCGTGCGCGTTTCATTCGGTGACGTGACGGAAATATAAAACACGCGCAATGAGAGGCCTGGGACTAGGCTGGAGTTACGGTGGTTTTTAGGGAGTACTATTAGTGTTTTGTCTACATTTGTGTACAGAACAGTAGCAGGTTAGGGTATTTTTATTAAAACCATACTCTTTGCCTATACTGGATAAACCAGTTTAAATGTACCGTGTTGTTTGCAGACGTTTTAAACCCTGCTAAATGTTTTCAATTAGAAGCCGAAATGGGCAAATGTTTTCATTTGGCGTAACTATGCAGCCTAGCAATCGCTTAGTTTACACTAAAGGCTGCTTTCTACTTACGCGTTTTTTATACGCATGTACACATACGGAGAATTTAAATGCTTTTAAATTTTTATTAATTAACGTGCATCTACAATCATGTGCAAAAATTATGAAACTTTACGTATCTTAATCACATTTTTTTTCATTTTGACAACTATTATGTCACGAATTTTGTTAAACTATTTACTATCCCCCCCTTCCCCATTTGACAATGTTGAGAGTGATATTTTCGGCAAATCAAATGGCTTGGTATCATAGAAACAACATTGTTTTGGGGGTAGAGGGGGTAGATACTAGGTGTCATGACCGTGTCCCAATAATTTTTGCACATGATTGTAGGTCGATTTATTCACTTAGTCCTTTCAAAGGTAGATTGAACAAGGATTTAGATTTTTACGTGCGTGTACGTGCGTATAAAAAACACGTGAGTGGAAAACAGCCTTAATCCAGATTTTGACAGAACATTAAAACTCAATAAAAAGGCAATAATATTCTCTACACAGGATTTTGTCTGCAGAAAAGTACAAGATAAGAAGTTGTCAACTTACGTCTTGGGTGACTGCATGAAGTAGACCGCAGTAGGAAATATTGCAGTTAAATCTGTACACAGCCTCGTTTAAATTTCCTGCAAGGAACCAGTCATAAGACAATATAAGCTTTTGGAGATATTTCAAAAATTTAAAGTGAAATAAAAAGAGAAATATTTCACCTGGAGACGCAGCAAGGAATTTAAATTACTGCTTTCTACTTCTTCGTCAACAACATTATACAATGGACCCCAACGATAACCTTGAAAAATATATCATCTTAAAAAAACAATTCTCTTTTTGCTGTATGTAATGTATTGAACTGGCTAATAGGAATAATGCTATTGCCTGATACCTGACGAGAAGTGTAATTGTTGGTGTGTTATATGAGATCACATACGTCAGCAGGAGAATGAAATGAGGGATCGTATTTAGGGTAATCATAGCAGTACAAGATTTTCATCAGGAAAATTTTGACCATAATTTTCGCTCAATCATCTATGAATAAGCGTACAGTACTTTTCTTCGTTGGGGTCGTTTTTACGCAAACACCTCCGTTTCAACTGGCTCTAACACCGTCTAGCAAACCAGTTAATAATGTATCCCAGATTGAGTGAAATACAAACATTCAAAACAAGAAATATTTTTTATAGCTTCATACAAAATTTGCTTTCTTACACTACCTGTCAGGAGACGAGTAATTTCTCAGCCGACCGCTTGTGTATTCCGCCCCAACAACTGAGGATGGTTTCGATAGCAAATTTTGAAAATATCTGACAGCAAAAAAAGTTTGAAAACTATAATATTCTATACGGTATATACGGTAAATTCTGGAAAGTAACTACAAAAATAAAAGTATTTTAACTCGGCTGGATACTTTTTTGCAATTGGACATGTTCAAAATGGAAACGTGAAATAAAAAGGACAATAAAAGCAGTAAACGTGAATCCAGGTCAGAAGACATGGAGTGTTTGGAGTGTTTGGAGTGTTTTTTTTCAAGGTCAGACATGAACAATTACTGGAACTGACATGGAATGTCGCATGACTTAATGAGCTAAGGGGATGAAGGGTGACGATATTGTACGTCGCGGGATCTCTTTCCAAAAGACACCTTTCTAAGAAACACAGCGTTCTTTGAACAGGATCCTAAATTTGACAGTGTCAAAACGATTTTAAAATGAGAAAAAGGATAGACTCTTAGAAAAATTTTATTAACAACATAACTCACTTTAATCCGAGGAGTTTCTTTATAGACGCTGAATTCTGACATTGATGTGATATGTTCGTCATCACTGAGACGAAAAATTTGTCATTTACTGTCATATCTCACATTCTTTACACAGGACAAACGAAATACTGTCTTAACAATATATAATTCAACTGTATTTTCCAAATTTGTTTTAAAAAACGACTCCACTTTGATGGAACTTTTCTTCTGCCTAAAGCTGAGGCAAAAGAAATAACAAATACAGCTCAAAGTAAATTACAGACCTGGAAAGAATTTTGTCAAAAACGGTTAAAACGTAAATAAAGTAACCTGAATGTAAGTCATTTTGTCATTTACTTAAAATTTGTTTACTTAAAATGTTCACATACTTTATCATAACACCAACATTATTGAAAGAAGATTCCATCATCTTTTTCAGCAATTCCTCTCTCCTCTCTGATGTGAAAAGATGCTGGAAAACAAAAGGAAAATGGTGCACAAAATGTAAAACTTCAATTTACAGAAATAACCGGTATCTTATCCTTTTGTTATTATATGGCTGGTACAAGCAGCATCTGGTACATACCATTGTTCTAAAACCACCACAGACAACAACAAATCCCTTAGGATAATCTGAGACCTAAGGATAGAAATGGAATGAAAGCCTGAGTTGAATTATTCAAATCACAAATATTCAAATGTCTGGCAATATCAAGTATATATATATATATATATATATATATATATATAATATATATATATATATATATATATTATATATATATATATATAAATATATATATATATATATATATATATATATATATATATAATGAACACACAGGTAAGTTATGAAGAAACTTGAAAACAGTAATAGTACCTCTAACGTCACTGGAACCTTTCGTTCTCTCCATTGTTATTTATATCCACTAATCTTCAGCACAAAAATATAGCATATGTTGATGTGGAAATAGTTTGGAAACATTAGCTTTAGCTAGCTTATCACTTTATAAAGAACCCACTTATTAAATTAAAAATGGAACATGGGCCTAATTTTTGAAAGAGAGAGGAGGGGGGGGCATTGATACCATGATGAATTACGATTTGGAATTCATTGTGAAAAGTTTCATTTTATACAACTGGAACGATAAGTCCTGACAAAAATCCCTATCTAGCTTGAAGCCAAAATAGTTCTCCGTACTAATCCTAATGCAGCCTCTTTGATATCTTTCTACGCTGTTTCATCCTGAGGCTGCAGCAACAAAGGCAATCTACAGTGATTAGATGTAATTATATGTCTCTAGATGTTCCTACAAATACCTTGTAGTCTCTATAATTACCTTACATGTTCTTTACACGACGGCTTAACGTATCGCTTGAGAGGATCTACTGGACAGTGGCAATCTGGAATTGATAAATGAAATATATATCCTTTTACTTCACTGATGCGTTTGCATTCGCGACTCCCGTGTAAAACGATCCAATTCGCGGTATATGGTTGGGTTCAGGTCAGGAAGCTTTCACTGATAAGAGAGAGTTTTTTATTGAAGTACAGTATCAGCTCATCACTAATGAAGAGGCAAATTGGAGTGGAGAAATGAAACCAACTGAAAAGGATTGTATTGAGTACCTTCTCGATTATATGCAAAACATCGCAAACTTTCGGTGAATCAGAGGATTCAATAACATCGACAAGAAACTGGACAGCTCGGATCTGCACAAAAATATCCCGATCTTTCGCAATGTGGTCTAAATGTGGCAACACTGAATTCTCAAGTATTTCTCCCTGTAAAAAACAAGGAGTTACAAAACTAAAAAAAAAATTCATAATATCGCTAATGTCTAGAAAAATGGACTAAAATTTATTCAAAGTACCAACATTTTATACCTCATATAGTGGAGATGACGTTCCTAATATCTTACAAAGCACATTTAGTACTTTAATTCGAATGGCCGTCCTCTCTTCACATCTAAAAATTCCCATTAGGATAAGACTGAGGCTACATAGAAATACATCACGAACTTAAACAAAAATCAAAATACAAAACATTACATTATTACAAATTTTGTCCTCAAAGAAAGTCATAAAATTGTTAGCTAGATTCTGATCAGAATTCGCACACAGTATAATGAGAATCAGGGGTATGATGTAGAAACTTTCCAACGGTTTTAAATAATTGCTTTTGGTCACTCCCATTATCTCTAACAATTTCAGAATAGTAATGAGTACGACTTTCCAATAATAGCTCACTGACACGGTGACATGACTGACTGTATTTTAGACGATCACAGGATTGTCTTGACTTACGCCATACCCGCTCGAGTTTCCTTCTGATACGTTTTTCGTTTTTAATTTGTTCAGTGTACCAAGGTGCAGCTGGACGACTAATTATCACTCTGGTGATAAGTGGTGCATGATGATCCAGAA
>NW_021164020.1:0-13528 GCF_004324835.1 Dendronephthya gigantea | reverse complement strand
TTTGTCAGTTGCAACGGCATGCTTAATTTAAGTTTTACCTGCTACATAATTATATAATACTTTAAACGCTGAGGCAAAATATATTAATTTCGTGCCGTGCATCGTAAGTCCAGCAGATTTGCCGACGCAAATGAGATATTTCAGGAAAGGATCGAATTAGTAGCTACCAAAATCTATATGCACAGTTCGCCTGCCAAATAAATTTAACATTATTGCATGTTGATGCTCTTCAGACAAAATAATATTTCATTATAACATCCCTAAAAGTGATTTGCATGCAAAGATTATAAATATAAGCTTCCTCGCTTGAAGAATCCAAATTAAAATGGCATTGAACACAGTAAAAATTATCACCTGCCCACTTACGTTTAGCCTGACTGATTGTCTTGAAGAGTACATCGTGAAATATTGTCCAAGTAATCAAAATCCTCCAATCCTAAATAAAATACTATATTACTGTGTCTAACATGCAAACATGCAAAGTTTCACGATAGCGATCTTCGTATTATGTTGCCTACTGGGGCTGCATATCTGCATAATTTTCTTCTACAAGGAACAAGTTAAACAGCAGGTGTTAAAGTGATGACGCTTTAACTATTATTCTCATCAAATTGCTCTTTAACAAAGATATAATCTTGTGGGTGGCTGTGCTTCAGCTCCGCATAAACACTTAAGTGTGTTCTGCGTGCCCTATTTAAATGAAACCGGTGAGATATGCTCCTTAATATTAATACATCAAAAACGTCAATATAGGAGATATAAACTAATGGGAATACATTAAAGATACTCTTCTACCTAATGAACGAAAGATTCAGCAAACTATTTGCTATATCATCTGATCAGTGACTCAGTGTACACGCGTTGCACATGACAATTTCAGAATAATTTGAAGTCTCCGCTAAGCACTTAAATTCAATCTTGCAATAATTACACGGAATTTAAGAATTCTTGAAGAAACAAGGAATTTGAATAAGAATTTCTTTGTAAAAGTTTGTTCTCGAAAGATCGTCTTATAGGTAAAATGACTTCATACTAAGTAGGCTATTGCGTGTTGTTTGAATATCAAAGCCTCGCATACAACTTTTAAATAACGCTATACAAATAAATCTTTTGACTATTAAGACAAATCAATAATACTAATGATATAAGTAATTTCCAACTTCATTACGGACCTGTTTTCATGGAGCGAGTTGTCCCAGCTAAACGAGGTAAAATAACACCAAAGGCTTAACCTGATTAGTCTTCACATAACTCGCTCCATGTGAACAGACTGCTGGATTAGACGAGATACACACACGTTCAATCCAGTTTCTTAGTGTCTTTTATATCGTCCTTTTAATTTCTATATACATGTGCATAATCACCTTCCAAGCTGTCATGGAATTAAAACTGATACACCGTTACAAAACTAATCTTTCAAGTTATTGGTGTAATGTTTTATTTGTGATATGCAATAGGGATTAATGTATAAAGGATATATAGTACATAATATATAACAGGGAAGCGAAGAACAACACACATGCATATTATATATATATATATAATATATATATATATTATATATATATATATATATATATATATATATATATATATATACATGCATGATAATATATGCACAAACAACAACATGCACACATGCACAAACAACTATCTTAATACTATCAATTAAGGCCATGCAGCTCTATTTCACTTCATTAACTTCACTAATATTATTTCGCTGAAGGTGCCCTGCGACGGAGGTTGTTTTGTGTGTTGTTCCTTTACTATTATTGTATCATTACGTCACAGTTCTTGCAAGCACGTCAACACGTCGTAGTTTGTATTCGTGTAGGAGGCAAATTCAAATATACAGATTTTTTAACACAATTTAAACAAGAGGATGAAATTAAGCCTTATTATTATGACGAGAACTGTTAATTTTTCAATTTGGTGAATATCCTTTGGCAAAGATGACCAGTAAGGCTCACGAAATACGATTTTTAACAATTATACCATAAGCTTGAGTTGTATATTTTTTATATGTGCTGTAAGCGAGCTATTTAACGAGAGCGAGCGTGATAATTGTTTTATAGCATAGCTACTACAAATACCATTTAATGCGCGAAATCAGCATTGCATTTTACCTAGACCTGCTATTGGTTTTATTTCAGTCAATGTTGCGCGAATGGTAATTTACATATGTAAAATAAATTATTTTATAAAAGCCCGTTTTCATTGACAAAAATCAGGGGGTTTTGTCATTTTGACTTCCACGCTCCAAATGATCAGCTGAATCAACTCGATGCATATATTTCATCGCTGATTTCATAAGTAGCTTTATTTTTTTTCTTCCGGTCCGAATTCATATTTTAGCGTTTCCTGCAATCTGATTGGCTACGGACCGCGCGAGATTAAAAGCAAAGAGCCAACGCTAAAATATGAATTTAGTACCAGTCATTTTTTGTCTACCTTCATGCTAAGAGACGTCAGCCAGATGGAAGAGAGTAATAATTCTGCTAGCGATAATCCCTCATTACAAATATAGTTCTCATTTTATATACAGCTGATTCAATTAAGTTTGTGACAGGCAATAGGCAAATGTAAATTGTAAGCGCGAACAGTGTCATGGGTCCAGTGCATTTGACTAACTAATGCATCGACATATTTTGAATGGTGTCGTTAATGGACACTAATTATTTTATTATGTTATCATTCGACCAAACAATGACACTATGCGAACAACAGAGTACAAAAGACACATGAAAAATGCGGTCATTTTGCAATTCCCAAGGGAACATGTGCATTTATCACAATAGTTTGTGGTTGCACTTTGCAGGCGAGCAAACAGTTAGATTAATAAATGGTGCATTTGGTGGATATTCGGTTCCAAAGTAATGGAAAATTACGAGGAAGAAAGCGTTAATATCATGTTAAAAGATACACGGCAAGGTAATAAAAGGCAGAATGACACATATACATGTCAAAACGTCGACATTTTTAACGATGTGAAAGCGCTACGTGAGTTCCTGTTCAAGCAGTTTAAAGAGGAACTTGCACCAGCAATCGATGCTGATTCATTTCGGTTATTTCTATAATACAAAACAACGTGTATTCCACATTACCGCTATACAGTATAATAACAGCCTTAGGTTCATCCTCACACTGTTCCCACCAGATGATTATATTTACATTCAACAATGCTTTTCCAATAATAACTTCATTCGTTGCATAATTATGCATAAAATACCATCAATCCCTTCATGCCTCTTGCGCGTGGAATATACATTGGGCTATTGCCTGTCACAAACTTAATTGAATCAGCTGTATAAGCCTGTTTCAAACGTCAAACTCTTGATGTGTAATGGCTGCATTTCGATGTTAAGAAATTATTTTCTGAATTTAAATTAGGCAAATGCTGTCTCAGCCGTTATTTTTTGGTAATATAGCGAGATGTTTTAGTGTATTATTATCATAAAAAAAATAAAAATAATATTAAATAGAATTCTGCATACAAAAAATTCGAATACCAGGATGCAACGTGTAGCCGACAAATCACTCCGCATCAAATGTGGTATGCTCAAAATGCAACCTTGCAACCCAGGCTTATCTACCTACGCTCCACAGGCACGCTGCGGCGAAAACCTGGTCCATGCTGGTCACGTGATTCTTTTGGCACGTCTTTCCCGCACGGAAATGGGTGGAATACAATGCAGCGCATAAATCATATACGGTTAAAACAGCGTGTTCCAGCATGGACTGAACTGCTATTTTTAGTATTTATTGCTTAGCGGCAGTGCAAAACCACCTGGACTGTCATAAATGTTAAAAATGGCGGAAGTGGCATGTTAATTTTGCCACCCCTCTATTATAGCGTTGAACTTAGCGCTACTTAAAAATCTCGCATAATCTGGGAGATTTTGCGCTGTCACATGACCAGCATGAACCAGGGCTTTCGCCGCAGTGTTAGCCATGGGGCGTAGGTAGAAAAGCCTGCCTTATGAGGTTGCCTAAAATAGATAAAAAATTTGTTTTGACCTGATGGCCTTCCTAAGGAGCGTCACGTTTGAAACAAAGTTTGCGACAGGACTTGCAACACCAGACGTGGTTCTATTTGCCAGAACATATATAGCTCAGGCGTTTTTCACATCTTCCCTGTCGTCATTATAGTTGTACCCACTGTTTTCGACTTGGCCATCTTTAGTTTCCATTTCCAGTGAAGTTCTTAAAGAAGCCGCGACCTGTTTTTCTTTTACTGCTTTTGCCTGCAATAAAATTATCTGATTACTCTTACACACTTGTTGTATATAAGGGACTACAATTAAGCCATGTACACGAAAGCTAAGAAATTTGCTCATGTTGCGCCAGTTAAAATTTCATTTTCTTTGCATAAAACTTTGATTAAAATGCCTATAGCTTGGATGGGGATTTTGAATATCAAAAGGTCAAAGTATTTTCAAAAACTTTGTAATCGCATTTTGTTATTGAAAAACTTTGTCTTGGTGGATTTATTAGCCTTTAAAGTTACCGGATAAGACGTCAAATCGGGAATTTTGTGCAACTTAAACAAAAAAAATTGGTTTGCAATTCCCGATTTGACATCAACCTGGCCGCAACAAAAATATAAATTTGAAAAAATCGAGGTGACAGCTAATAAAAGAATAAGAGTGAAAAAAAAGAGAAGTTATGCTTGCTGCAGTGTCAGTAGGAACCTCGGTTCTTTCTCTAGTCTTAACTGTTTTTTAAAGGTCGACTAAACTTTCATTTCCTTAAACCAACCTTCTCTCTTTTTTGTTGATAGACTAACAGCGCAAAAACGCAGATGACAATTGAGAATGAGAGAATAACAACAATAAGGGCTACATAACCATAACCTGAATAAATATAAAATTGAAAGTCAAGGTTTCTGAAAAAGATTTGCCATTAACAAAAGGTTTGAAACATAAACACATGTATTCTAAGAATGTGAAGATGATCTTTTTTAGCAGTACTGAAAAGGCGATAAATGGCGTTTTATAAAATTCAGCTGTTTTTCACGTATTCATCTCTGTTCTTTGCTATTAATTATAAATCTGATTGCACTATCAGTCTTCTTATTAAGTTGTTACGATCAACGAGGCTCTTTATCATATTCATCAAAGGGTTATTTGGCAAAACTGAGTCCTGTTTTTTGAGTTAAAACTTTTTAAAGCTTGAAAAGTCAATGGATATCGCTATTCGCTTATTAAAGAGCCTGTCCCTGGTTTTTCCAAAACCATTTATAACATTTTTATAAATGAATTTATATAAATTACTGTACTGCCAATCTGCATGTAATTGCATATATGTCAGTTAATCCGTCACTGCTTATAATATCTATTCAATGGTTTCATTTTAATTCCAAGTTCAAGAAACCTACTTAGTTCATCGTCATCATCGTCATCATCTTCAAATCCTGCCATTGGGACTAAAAATTTCAAAATACAACAAAATAAAAAATTATAAAATAAATCACTAGTGCTTGATTAGATTATTTTCCAGAGTTTCCACATATGATTTGCATATAACTGTCTTCATTCCAAAGTTGCCACGACTGTCTTCTTTTCAAAAGGATGCACATAATATATTCTATTAACACAGATCCCTCCCCCTCATTATTGACAATTGCAAGGAAATTTCCTTTCATTGTAAAAAACCCTGATCATTTCAAATTTTCTTTGAATACCGAATACAAATTTCTCGTGGAATGTTGTATAGGAATATTTTAATTATAAAATACAAATTTTCAACACAATTTAAAGATGAGGTAAAGTCCGTTCTACGCATATATTCCGCGCAGCAACACATTCCATTAGTGGGGAAGCAACTTTTGGAATGTTAATGATATGCGATATTAGCCCGTTGTATTACAAACGGCAGTTCGGGCGTACAATTATTTTATTTTATGTCGCAAGGCGAAGAGGCTCGAGTTGCAAGTGACGATGATAAATTATCTTATCAAAAGGCTGCTAGAAAAAAGCAATATTATGCTGAAAGGAATGCTCCAAGAGTTTATTTGTTGAATGAAGACACGAGATGGCGAGGCTATTTGTCGTCGCTACAGACGCTACCTTCTCGCTTGTCCTACAATTACAAATATATGAAGTTTTAAATAACGGCCGGTTTATTTACAAGCTTCGCTTTATATTTTCTTCAAAATATAATACTATTTTCTTCTAAATATAATATAAAATAAGCATATTCATCACAGATTACAGCCGTTGAGCGAGAAGAAAATAAGAAAACGACGCATACGTCATGTAAAGATTATATAACCAACGTAAACAAACATTGTTATGCGCAGAATATATGCGCAGAACGGACTTTTGACAAACGGACTAGGCCTAAAAGTCAATCTTTACCTCCACAATTAAAGCCATCGCCACGAAGTCCTTCTTTGCAGGTGCAATTAAATGAGCCAATTGTATTTGCACATGTGGCATTTTCATGACAAGGTCCGCCTGAACATTCGTCAATATCTTATGCATATAAAAGAAAAATCGTTGCAAATTATTGCTCATGTTTTAGTACAAAAATACCTCCAGTGACGGTGTGCTATATGACTGTGCCAGATGTATAAAAAAGAGATTTTCGCTTTATACAAATCAGCAAGTTTGTTTACATTCTCAGTTTATATCCAATTGGAATGCATAAATTTTAACTATAATTCCACCATTAAAAACTTAGGCATTCTGATTGGCTTTGCCGAAAAATGTAAACAATTGTGGCGATTAGTTTAAAAGGAAATTCCACCTTGTTCATGCTTAAAGTTGTCAAAGTGATTTGTATAGTCAGCATGCAAATGCTTAGAAAAAATTACACGTAATACGGTGACTCATTTGTCTTATTGAAACCGAAATTGATGACGATTACACCTTTATACAAATAAAAAATTTAATGATTGATGACTTAGTTGTGTCTTACACATATTGAATCTCTCCTAGTGCTTACATACCTTTACAGTGCGTCCCGTTTCCACTGTACCCAGAATTGCAGATGCAAATGTAACACCCGTTTGTGTTTTGACAAATCGCATCCGCATTGCAAGAAAATATGCCACATTTGATGCTATCTAGAAAAAGGACTCAGTACATCAGCTTTTATATACTTACATTGGAAAGTTTTATATAAAAAACACTATTTAGAAATCCACCACCAAAAGCCTTTTAAAAATGAAGTTATTTGCATGTCTTCACCTCACTTCCGGATCTATCACCATAGGAATCCAAATAAATAGCCGTACAAATATTAAAATAGATTTATTACACTAATTTTGAATAAATTTGCATTGTATTGCCCTGTTTTGACTGTTTTCAATCTTGCGCTGTGAATTCAGTGACGTATAGTAAATCGGGAATACGATGCATAAGAGTTATATATTCCACAAGGAAATTTCCTTTCATTGTGGAAACCCTGATCATTTCAGATTTTCTTCGAATACCGAATACAAATTTCTCGTGGAATGTTATATAGGAACATTATTTTATTTATAAAATACAAGTTTTCAACACAATTTATATACTTAATCCGCTGTTGTTTTAAGCTAGGCCTAAAAGTCAATCTTACCTCCACAATTAAAGCCATCGCCACGAAGTCCTTCTTTGCAGGTGCAATTAAATGAGCCAATTGTATTTGCACATGTAGCATTTTTGTGACAAGGTCCGCCTGAACATTCGTCAATATCTTATGCATATAAAAGAATATGAAATCGGTGCAAATTATTCCTCATGTTTTAGTACAAAAATACCTCCAGTGACCGTGTGCTTTATTACTGTGCCAGATGTGCAAAAATTGCGAAATTTAGGCTATGTGCATACGAGCGTCGTGCACACGAGCGTTTCAAAAATTGTTTTTATCTGGTTTATCGCTATGACGCCCTGTCCACACGATGCAAGGATCGAAGATTATGCTCAATATGTTAAATCAGCTTCAACTTCGATTGTAAATTGACGGTGTTTAAAACTGTTTTGGCATGAAAACGAACATGAAAATGCTCGAAAACGTCATCCCGCGTGCACATGGACTAAATCCCCGAGCCGATCTACTTTTCAAGTGGGAAGAAAACTCTAAAATAACACGTCTTCCAACTTTTACAATGAGATACGTATAAAAGTATGCAAAACGTAAACTTGACTAATACTACAATTATCTGCTAAGGAAACACTAAACGAATCGTTGAATTCCATACATGCACACAAGTGCAGTTTATTCCATGCAGTTCCACTGTGTCAATCTTCACATCTGCAGGTAAAACTCCCTTTTCTATCTTTACAAATTGCATTTTCGTGACAAGAGCAGTTATAATCTGATCCGTTTACATGTACAAAAACTTAAAGTTGACATGCAGTTGAGAGAAAGAAGACTGACTATCAGTATCTTTTAGATAAGGCAGATTTCCAGCGGTCATTACCTCATCATGAAATTTTTGATATAGTTCAGTATTAATTGCAACTAATGCTTCGTCAATTGCATTGCAAAGAGAGTTTACACTGACTATGTAAACTACCTGGTAAAAATTTTGCCCCCTCTTCTCCGTCTTGGAAGATAAATGCCATGCCA
The DNA here is from genome assembly GCF_004324835.1 of Dendronephthya gigantea. NCBI lineage: Eukaryota > Metazoa > Cnidaria > Anthozoa > Malacalcyonacea > Nephtheidae > Dendronephthya > Dendronephthya gigantea. The sequence continues at coordinate 4,972 of NW_021164020.1, read as the reverse complement.
TGAAAAAGAGGTTTTCGCTTTACACAAATCAGCAAGTTTGTTTACATTTTCGGTATATAACCCAATCGGAATGCATAAATTTTGACCATAATCCCACTATTAAAAACCTAGACATTCTGATTCGGACATGTCGCAGTGATTGGAAGCTTTCGTCCAATTGGATAATGCTTTTCTATGCTTTCTAAAGAACGAAACTATGCTATTGGTTGAAACAGAAATGTATTGTAAAGTTCAGCCAATAAAAATCATTCTTGCGAGGAGCTGCGACACTACCCTTCTGGATTGGCTTTGCCGAAAATGCAAGCAATTATGGCCATTAGTTTAAAACGAAATTCCACCTTGTTCATACTTAATGTTGTCAATGTTATTTGTATAGTCAGCATGCAAATTCTAATAAACAAATTACACATAATACGGTGAAACCGAAAATGAAACCGAAATTGATGACGATCAACACTTTTATACAAATAAGAAATTTAATGATCGATGACTGAGTTGTGTCTTATACATATTGAATCTCTCCTAATGCTAACATACCTTTACAGTGCGTCCCGTTTCCACTGTACCCAGAATTGCAGATGCAAATGTAACTCCCGTTTGTGTTTTGACAAATCGCGTCCGCATTGCAAGAAAAGTTGCCACATTTGATGCTATCTAGAAAAAGGACTCAGTACATCAGCCTTTATATACTTACATTGGAAAGTTTTATATAAAAACACTATTTAGAAATCCACCACCAAAAGCCTTTTAAAAATGAAGTTATTTGCATGTCTTCACTTCACTTCCGGATCTATCACCATAGGAATCCCAATAAAGCAGTACAAATATTAAAATAGATTTATTACACTAATTTTGAATAAATTTGCATTGTATTACCGTACTTTGACTGTTTTCAATCTCGCGCTGTGAATTCAGTGACAGTGACGTAGTAAATCGCGAATACGATGCATAAATTAAGATATAGTTATATATTCCACAAGGAAATTTCCTTTCATTGCATGTGGAAAACCTGAATTCATTTCAGATTTTCTTTGAATACCGAATACAAATTTCTCGTGGAATGTTATATAGGAATATTTTAATAATAAAATACAAGTTTTCAACACAATTTATATATTAAATCCGCTTTTGTTTTAAACTAGGCCTAAAAGTCTTTACCTCCACAATTAAAGCCATCGCCACGAAGTCCTTCTTTGCAGGTGCAATTAAATGAGCCAATTGTATTTGCACATGTAGCATTTTTGTGACAAGGTCTGCCTGAACATTCGTCAATATCTTATGCATATAAAAGAAATATGAAATCATTGCAAATTATTGCTCATGTTTTATTACAAAATATACACGTAATACGGTGACTCATTTGTCTTATTGAAACCGAAATTGAAGACGATTACACCTTTATACAATACGAAATTTAATGATCGATGACTGAGTTGTGTCTTATACATGTTGAATCTCTCTAAGTGCTTACATACCTTTACAGTGCGTCCCGTTTCCACTGTACCCAGAATTGCAGATGCAAATGTAACTCCGGTTTGTGTTTTGACAAATCGCGTCCGCATTGCAAGAAAAGTTGCCACATTTGATGCTACCTATAAAAAAAAGACTGAGTTTATAAGCATTTATATACTTACATTGGAAAGTTCTATTTAAAAAATACTATTTAGAAATCCATCACCAAAAGCCTTTAAAAGTTATTTGTCTTCACTTCACTTCCGGATCTATCACTACGCATTATATTTATTTGACGGATTCTGTGATAAATAAATATTTGTCACACCTGCTTGCACGTTGGTCCAGATTGAAAGAACGGCAAACATCGTTATTGAGACGATTGTCATCTAAAACGACATTATTAAATCAACTTTATAAGTTTCATCAATATAATAGCCAAAATTCTGACACACTTTACTAAATTCTAATTTTAAATCTCTAATTTCTTAAGATTGTTAAAAAGTGCAAACTTTTGAATAATAGATATTTGAGTAAGAAATAATGAGATTTGAAGAAAAAAATTGGTCAATAGTTTTAAAAATGTCAAAATTAAACATATATAGCTATTTTAAAAAAAATTCAGATGTTTGTCAATTTTTGAAAAGTCTAGACAGAGATGCCTCTTAAAATCTCTTTTATCAACAACGGACGTGCAAAAGTACTTTTAAGGTCCATTTACACTGTGTGATTTGTTGTATACGATTCTTACCCTGGCGTATCCGCGTATGTATGTATATAAACACGCGTACATACGTCACATTTTGAAATAGGCATTTTACGACTAATATACAAGATTGTGGTGTCATCATTCGTTTCCATAATAGTCCTTTAAATGTCAGAAGAAAATTACAAAAATATTTTGAAGTGTTTTACAGTAGATCCAGTACATTTTGGCACATCATTAAATTCATGTGTTTTTAACTAAAACATTACATACATGCACGTTGCACGTGGGTCATGTGTCATTAATTTTAAAGTATTGTCAGGGCAAGAAAAGGTGGAACCGTAGAGCTACAAGCGAAAATTCGGGGACTCCCATGCCGAATAAAAATATGCAATATGATTATGGAATGCATTCTCAAAAATACACACATTTGGCATTTGATTATATTTGCTGTCAAAACATACTGTTGATGTGTTATCCTTCAAAAATCTTATTTCCCAATTTCTCGAACGAATTCAAAAAAAATTAGATGTTAATTAGTGCAGTAATACCAATATTTGATATCATATGATGGACAATTACATTTGCCACTATGTTAGACCATAGACATTCCAAAAGATATCTTTTGGATTGTCTGCGGTTGGACTAACATGCATATGCATGAGACGTATGTTAAAACGTGCATGTATGAACATGATTATGGCATTTAAACTGCCGGCGACTCCTTAACTGGCCAGCTAAGCCATTTAAAGCTACCTACATTACTGTATTAAACTGCATGCTATCTTTCTGGAATTTTAGCATTCGTTGTCAAAATAAAATAGCTGTATTGCAGATGTCACAGTCTCTTGAATGAATATTAGCTATGTTAAAACACAACGACTGCAGTATAAGCATTGCAGCTAATACTGATAAGCTCGCATTATTGGGATAATAGATCACCGGTATGGCACTAAATTAAACATGGACACATTTTTTAAGTCGTCTTATAAATATGGGCTTGTGCCAAAATACCTAAAGCGATCAGTAATCCCTAATCGCTGTATACCCACAAATATGGAGGCGGAACTTAAACTGTATATAATTTGGTTAGATCTGAAATTAAAATGTCATCAAATAACAAATTACTTAGCAACTTACCCTTGAGATAACAGAAAGTAATGAAGGGTACATCTTGAATTATCGCTCAACTAATCAAAATGCCGTCTAAAATGCATTGCTAGTGAAAAATGTAAACATGGGAAGTTGTCTGTCAGCGTTTATTTGTGTTATTATGATGTTTCAAATTTTTGCATAAAATTACCTTTAAAGAACCTATAACCAACAGCAGGAGTCGAATGCACGAGCTCTGAGACGATTAATTTTATCAACATGCTTTCCAGCACATAATATATCTGAAAATAAACATTTATAAGTTTTAAAATAGATTGAAATAAATATGCACTTTCATCTTCTCATAAACCGAAGGACCAATATTATAGCTAGAAGATCATATATAATATTTTAATAAGATTGGTTAGTTAATTAATGCATGAATTTAGATGCGACCGTGAGAGTTATCTATAATAACGTCTTACAGTGCGTATATTATATTGTTCACTGTAATTATTCCCTATATTAAACCTATTCATTATATATTCTAGAAGAATGCCAGAGATTTTTAAATACCCACACGAACCTATAAAGAAACTCGTATCGTGAGTGATTGCTTTGCGGCGTAATGGTTGAAGGAACAGTAGAATACAATATTTATTTAGTCAACAATATTTAATCAATATAAACATGCAGGGAGCAGCGTGGCAGCGTCTTCAAACAACTTAGCATCAAATGTGGTATAACAACTGTCTAAAATAGACAAAAAAACTTCTAGCGTTTCGAACTGAGGGCCTTCGTCAGGAGAGTTAGTATGATAATGATAACCATACTATACAATATTTAATGCTATATTTATTCGTGATTTAATCAAGCCCGTTTAACACAAAAGGTGGATAAGTAAAATTTAAGTAAACTTCAATATTATGCACTGAATATGTAGTTGTAAACAGTATATCTTTGTATTAATTAAGGTTAAAAATATTTACTTTGCTTCTTCAATAAAACGATAGATTTGTTTTCTATACTTAACTTAACCACCGTTGAAGCTAAACGGGCTTGATACAACTGGCCCCTGATGCGGAGTTTGTATTCTCGATCTCGAAGTTACAATTACATACAAATATGTGCAGTATCATGATCACCAAAGAACAGGGAATAAATGTTACGGCAGAGTCAATCATCACTATTGTTGTTAAGAGCACAAGTGTAAAAGAATTGATTAATTCTGCTTTCTTAATTTGTCAATCTACCAGCCTTGATGTAGGGCCCAATAGATCGGGCGGAAATATGCATTCTGCAACATATCCTGTTATTAAAGTTAACACAAAAGTTGGGGGAATTTTGCAAACGTTTTGTTACTATAACATTGCAGTGATATCATAAAGGGAGCTAAAAGTTTATTTGGATTAGAGCCTTATAACCACCCTTTGAAGAGCGAAAACAAAGATCCTGAGGGAATGCCTATATGAAGTATACCTTGGTAACACTGGACATATATAATGCATAGAGCGTTTCAAAATGCACGACGATAACATGCCGGATGATAACATAACATAAATGCATGACTGACAATAACATACTGGATGATGCAGTGTAAATTGGGTGTAATGATGTAGTTTTTACATAGAAAGAAAGGGCGGTTATTTAGCTTTATTCTAATACCTTTTTCCTGTCGTGAAAGATGGCAATGACCAAATGTTCTTGCTTTAAAATTGCTGG
>NW_021164019.1:0-13552 GCF_004324835.1 Dendronephthya gigantea | reverse complement strand
TTTTTTGTGGTCACTTCTGGCAGACCGTCATGAAATTTGGGCTCTGCGATTTCAAAAAATATCAGACAAAATTCTTGTGATTTGGCTGAACATTTGATACAACTAGTAGAAAATGATGTAGAAAATATTACCGATGTTTCTACAATCGAAAATTACGATCCAGTTACGACGAATGTAGAAAGTCTAGATCAAATGAACGTTGAGAGTCATGAACAAACTTCGGCGGTCAACATGGGACAGCGAGGCATATAGTCGATTTAGAGCAAGGTGTTGTTAAGAAAAGAAGGAGAAAATGTGGTAGCTGCGATTCGTGCCTGAGGAAAATAAATTGTGGCGAGTGTAATTGTTGTTTGAATAGAAAGACAAGTCATCAGATATGTAAGCTTCGAAAATGCTCTAAGCTCAAAATAAAATCAAGCTGTATGGAGAACGAGTCGGGTACCGTCGCCTTTCAACACCCCGCACAGCAAGCAATTCTAATAGATAGTTCAAATATCGAGAAATTAGGACATGAAAATAAATCCTGAGAAAGCAAAGGGGAAACTGCAGTACGCTCTGCAAACGGTAAAGCTGCAGAATTTGCATGGACACGGAGAATGCGCTTTACAAATCCCCTCTGGGACTGATGGAATCGGAACAAGCCATACAACGGAAATTAGCACAGAGCACAATAATGTTCGCATTCCAAATCGTTCCCCTGTGACACCACTGGAACCAAATATAATGACACAGGAAATGCAAATAATAAGCCAAATCTACCTGAATTGGATGTTATGGCGTCTGAAATCAAAGAAAAAATGTGGGGTTCTATTAGTCAACAAAGTTTATGCGATCAGATTAGTAAAATCTATGACGAAATCGTCCATTTTAGAAGGAACATTTTTAATATACCCTCCGGCAGATCGGGAAAAGATTTCATTGCAGAGTTGACTTATTGGCTAAAGCAATTCAATTCCAATTCTGATCTCAATTCGATTGCATTGAAAGCCTTTATGGTGCTTCCATCTTTTGATTCTCCAAAAGCCCTCGGCAACATCAAAGAGCAAAGAACACAGCACGGCGATAAAACGAAGATTAACCCTATGGAAGCAAGGGGACTTGAATCTACTAATGAAAGAAGTGAGATTTATACAAGATCGATTCTTATCATCAAGAGAACCCCGCACAGTAAATGATATCTCCAGAGTTTCCGCCAGATTGCTAATGCAAGGAAAACTATCCGCGGCGATTAAATTTCTGGATAAAGAAAGCTCCCCGGGTTTACTAGATCTTTCGCCGGAAACTTTGAAGCTTTGAAAGAGAAACACCCGGCAGCCAGTGATGTAGAGGACGAATGCCTCCTAAATGGTCCCGTAGATCGAATCGCGTCCAATATTTTCGACCTCATCAATGAGCAGATGATTTATGACGCAGCTAAGGGCTCAGCTGGACCGTCTGGTATGGACGCAGACATATACCGACGAATTTTATGCTCAAAGAATTTCAGTAACGAAGGTAAGATCTTAAGAGAAGAAATATCAACGATGACCAAAAATCTGTTGAAATTATGCTACCATCCATCCCTGTTAAAAAGCTACACATCCTGTAGGCTAATTCCACTAGATAAACATCCTGGAATTCGACCAATTGGAGTGGGGGAAGTGCTGCGAAGAATAATCGGTAAGACAGTAACTTTATTCTTGAGAGCATAGATAAGGGAAGCAGCGGGGCCATTGCAAGTTTGTGCAGGATACAGTGCTGGGGCCGAGGCAGCAATACATGCCATGAACCATGTTTTTGAGGAAGAAGGGACTGATGGAATCCTATTAATTGATGCGACCAATGCTTTTAACCAAATGAATACAGCGGTAACATTGCACAATCTTTGAATAACCTGCAACAGAATGTCCATATACATCATTAACACCTACAGATGCCCCTCCAGGCTATTCATATGTGGGGGAGGTGAGATTTTGTCGCAAGAAGGTACCACCAAGGGGATCCTCTAGCTATGTCCTGGTACTCAATTAACACAGCTATAATGATTCAAACTTTGAAATTGAACATACCAGAAATCAAACAAATATGGCTGGTTGATGACTCAGCGGGAGGAGGAAGATTGGCACATTTATATAATTGGTATAAGCATTTGGAAGAGCAAGGAAAGAAATACGGCGATCTAGTAAATGGTCCAAAGTGTTGGCTGATAGTGAAGACGCAAGAACTGGCCAAACAAGCAGAGCAGATCTCTGGAGAAGAAGTTAAAATTACAACAGAAGGAAAACGCTATTTGGGTGCTGTTATAGGATCAAAAGAATATAAAGATGAGTATTGTAAAGAAAAAATTCAAGGATGGGTACAAGATATCTCATCACTGACGGAAATCGCAAAAAGCCAGCCTCATGCAGCCTACATTGCCCTTACGAAAGCATACAAATCAAAATTTACCTACTTCATGCGAACAATTGAGGCCTTCGAAGAGTACGTAGAATCGATACATGAAACATTGAATGACATTCTCTTACCACAATTTTTTGGTCAAGAAGAACCCCTTGCGAGTGAACTTCGTGAACTTGTGACCCTAACGTTAGCTCAAGGGGGATTAGGCGTACCGAATTTGAGAATAGAAGCTCTTTTGCAATATGCAGCCTCAAAATTATTTACTAATCAACATGTAAATTCAATTAAACGGCAGAATGAGGCTCTGGAACCGATAGAGCAGTCTATAGATGATCTGAAGCGAATGCAGCAAGCAAACAAAGCGGAAATTATTCAGTCAAGAATGGATAACATTGATGCAACACTTTCTCCAGACCTACTGTTCTTGGTAAAGCAATCCCAAGACAAAGGAGCGAGTTCCTGGCTAAATGCGATTCCACTCAAAGATCAAGGTCTAGCCCTCAATCAGCAAGAATTCAGAGACTCGTTACAAATGAGATACAATTTAACTTTGAACGATTTACCAAGTCATTGTGCGTGTGGAGATCGCTTTAACATCAATCATGCCCTTTCTTGTAAAAAAGGTGGGTTCGTGGCACAAAGGCACAATGGAATCCGTAATTTCCTAACAGCGCAACTGGATAAAGTGTGTAAGAATGTGGAAATTGAGCCTCATCTTTAACCCCTTGATAATAAGAGATTTGATTTGAGATCGGCCAATATAAGTCCCGAAGCGAGATTGGACATCAAGGCGGACGGTTTCTGGCTACGTGGAGCTACTGCATTTTTTGACGTAAGAGTAACGCATGTAAACTCCCGATGTAACCAAGGCCGGCCAACCCAGAACATTTTTAAGGAAAACGAAAAGAAGAGAAAATACCAACAGAGAGTTTTAGATGTTGAAATGGGCTCCTTTACCCCACTTGTTTTCGGAACCAATGGCGGAATGGGGTCTGAATGCCACAAGTTTCTTACTCAGCTGGCGCAGAAATTAGCAGAAAGAGACCATGAATGTTATGCAGTTGTCATAGCTTGGTTGAGAACCAGAATCTCTTTCGAAATTCTAAGATCGGTACATGCGAGTGTAAGGGGATCTAGATCACCTTTCTATAGAAAAGAACTTGAAGTGGTAGACGATTTTGGACTAAATGTTATGATTGCAGAGGTTTTTTAAAGAATCTTATACTTTAACTTTACGTGCGAAGTACTCCTTTTCTATAAAAATTAGGAAGAACAACAATCATTATGACTTTCGAAGAGTTTAAACAGCCCATTGGAAAGTGCATGGTGATTAGAATAGTTAATTTTGATCTAGTTTTATTTAGAATTCTTTTAAATATGTATATAGTTAATTTGTATAAATAGAATGATGTGACTGTCTTCTCTCTGCTACTGCCTACGGCGGTATCGTTGGAGATCCTTCGGGATCATTTTAAAAACTCTCCTCTCTTCTACCTCAATTGGGGGCGCGGCGGGGGTTTGTTTTTCTCCCCCAAAGCGCCCCCGGGTTGTGGTAGCAACCTCTTTTGTCTTCCTTTTTATTTTACGATCAATCTAATCAATATATGCAAATGAAGTTTACTTAATCGTATCTATGACATAATAATTTATGCTGAACCTAACACATGCTCAGTTCACGATGAGCTTCTCTCTCGATCTATTCAATATGGTGGTCAATCAAGAAATGTTTTTGCTTGCAAAAAGATCGTAAAATGTTGGCGCTACAAGCTCGGAAAAGGTATTGAAAATATTCCCGTCTCCTTGCTTTATTCTTTAAGTGCAATCTTAAGCGATATAAAGCTTATTCGAATTCGAATAAGTGGAATTTAACATGTGGAAGGATAACAGCTGATTGCTTTTACTCATAATTGATGGTTTACTGTGATGACTACCAGCTAGTAATGGACAAATATTGCGTGGAAATATGTGAACTATTAACCCACCTTCTGCATGTTCGCCTTTTATCATCTCATTACTTATAACTTTTACAAATGAGTAAAACTTTTCAACTTTTGATATCTTATAGATTGTAAATGAGATCAGGCTTTTATCAGCTCACAGAATAACAAGGTATATTTATTAATTTTATAAATTGTGCATCAAAAATTGTCTGCCTAGAACTGAACGAGTGTTGCTAAAGATGTATGGTGTTTATTAACTGCAGTTGGTATATGTTGCATTTTTAGAAGGAAGCATCCAAACAAATTCATTTGTAACATGGTGGATAACAAAGTCCCTCCTTGAAAACCTACTTCAGTCATTTGACGGTGAGTTTCTTACATAAATATAATCAAATATGATTTTCGTTCGGGCTTTCCTTTTCCTTTGTATTATTCCAAATGAGCTTGATAGGTTATTGAATATTGAGTAACTTGTGTCATAGTATTACAGCATTTTACGGACTCGATTTGATTGCACTCATAAATGATGCAATGAACGGTCTCTATCCTATAAACGTTTGAAACTACTCTCTTCAACATATGTTTGCATTAGGCATCTATGTCTAATAAATGCCTCTTCCAAATCAAAACACCAGGGGCCGGTTGTTCGAAAGGCGTTTAGCTTAAACGGTGGATAACCCAAGTTTAAAAGTACTCTAACAGATCTTGTGAATGAATGTACCTGCATCTTACGCATTAAATATGTACTTCCATTGACAATTAAATTATTTACATCGAAATATTTCAGCTCAGTTGTTCAATAAATAGATGATTTTGTTTTCCATTTTGAACTTAATCGTCCCAGTAATGTTTAATGTCCCTAGTGTGGTTGTGTGTTTCAGAGTGTCATGGTTATAATGTTCAATTTTAATTTGTAATTTAATTGGCATCACAAATTATTGATATTTAGTCTTAGTGGTATTTTCACTTCTTCAAAATAAGGTGGTGCTAATGATATAAATGCCTCTCTCTATTAAATGCTCTCTCTAGAATTGGCAGATTTTATTAAGGTGGTGTTGGTCATTGAAAATGTAGATTTACCCTGTTTTAAAAATTTAAGGAGTCGATTAGCTTGTTTCATTGTTCTGTATAATTAATGAACTTTTTTAGTTTTTCTTAGTAAACTAAAATTGTCATTCCCTTTACTTTCGTGCACGATAATTCGAAAAATAATAAAGGTAACTTGATAAAATTCTCATGGTTTATTCTAAAGACAATTGGCTGGGACGTGAACCATTCAGTCTACGTAAAATAGGGACTGTTTATTTTAGATAGATCATAGAAGTTTTAAATATATAGCCTGTAAAATGTTTTGGAAAAGTTTTATTTATTTGAGGTTCAGCTTGGAGGCAAAAATATTTAGAACTAAATAAAACTAATGCTGTCATTCTAGCGTTAAAACCTAGTTTGTTATCTTGTTTGCAAAAATCGTCTATTTCCCACCATTGGGTGTGTTTGTTCTGGGTAACTATAGCAATTGAAATTTTCTACAAGTCTTTTTTACTTAGAGCAACTTGACTTGCAATATGTCATGAAAAGATTTTTATATTTTTAAAAATAAAAATGAAAAAAAATTAATGACCTAGACTTAAAAGCCCCAGATGTTTATTGGATCATGTACAATATGTTAGTGCTTCAGTTGATCTCTGTACTCTTTTGTCTCTGTGTATCTGATATCTGTACTGTATCTTTATTGGTATTATATGATGAAAATGGGAGCTCTTGATGGTTATTCAAATTGTGGGAAATTCCAAATTGATTTTGTGGGCCATCCTTCCAGGTTTGCCAAAAAGCCTGAGTAATTGATTGCACTGGGAGTCTTAGCAATAAAAATGTGCTGACTGAGGAATTTTGTGCAAAGAGCAAGGATTTATGAATTTACAAACATGAATTTTGAAGCTTGTTCTCATAGGTTTAGAGTTTTGTTTTCTTCTGGGGGGGCTTAAACTTTAGATACATGATATCTAGCTAGCAACACTTTCTGACATTAGATAAAATTAAATAGAATAAATTTCCTCTTGATATATAGTTGCATCGGTAGTCATGGTTCATATGGCCGATAGGTGGAGAAAATATTTACCAATGATTATGACCTGTTATGGGTAGAAAAGCTAATGAAAGATAAAATGAACAAGCTGCCATGTATTTTATGATTTTACAAGCTGCCATGTATTTTATGATTTACAGCTCGAAAATTCTGTATTTCGCAATTGCTTTTCCGAGTTGCTCGATATATTATAATATTAACTATAATAATACCGTTTCATGTGTATATAAAGATCTTTTTTGAAAGATTCAACATTGCTCTGATGCAATTATTACTTTCTGGCAAATTTTTAGGGGGGTTGAGGCCCCCCAGTAAGATTTCTTGGGGGGGCCGAGCCCCTCAGCCCCCCATACTCTATGCCTATGCTTGTTCTCATGATTATTTACATGGAGAAAGAATCAAATAAATCATTATCACAATCAATTTTAAATACAATAACTAATTACCTGAAAAATATTGAATGTATTGAAAATATTGATCGTTTTAGAATTTAGACATGCAGTATCAATAATATAAAATTGTACGGTAAATTGTGCACAAATCAGGGGGGGGCATTCGGCACGCCCAGTACGCGGAAAACCTGGGAACGAGGATAGATTTCGGAGAAGAAAGGCGAAGGAAGGAAAGCCCGGAAATTTTTTAATTTTCTATGTTTTAAAGAGAAACTATAAAGTTATTTTAATGAAGTGAAGCTTGTTGAGAAAAAGATATTCCGATTATAAGTATATCTAGATATATATCTCATAAGCGTGTGTTTTTTGTTTCCTGCCTTTTTTGATATGACTTCGTCCTCGCGCATCGAATGTTGGAATTTTCTGAATATTTTTTCGGTCGATTTCTTTCGCATTAGTTCAACGTTTTAGAGTAAGAATGTTTGTTATGCCAAGCATTTATTTCACGTAAATGACGTTCATTTGTTCTGCTTTGTTAGATTAAAAGTCCAGCGAGAAATGAAGTGAAAGGCGATTTGAAAACCACGAGGTAAGGCAGTAAGCCGCCATTTTATTAAATTTTCGTACTTTTTTTAATAGTGTGTTGTTTTTGTTTTATTTTAACATTCTATGCCCCAACCGAACACTTCAGTAAGGGTGCAGTAGTTTTAAGAAAGATTTGTGGTTTAATTTTATTAAAAAATCCGCCTTCAGTCGAGAGGCGAGAGGAATGGCGAATCATTTCAGACCATGTATTCGGTTTTTGACATAATTGTGGGACATGTGTTGCCAAATTGGTTTGTATTTTGAAACATTCGATTAAGTGCTGAGAAAAGAAATGGAAAACTACTTCTTTAAACCCCGTTTTTGTTTTTGCCAAGGCAGGTTGATGCATGTAGTTTGATATATGGGAGGGGTCAGCACCATTTAGTAGCCTTAGAATGAGGGGAAGTAGAATTGTTTAAACGTTGATTCAATGTTGTTTTATCAGAGTCTGATGTTAATATTTTGTGTTTCAGATTGTTTTTGCCAATGTTTTGATCTGAAGGTTTAAAGAACCACTTTTACAATATTGGAGATATGTAGTGGAATAAATGCCTGGAAAGACAATTATTGTCTGACAATATAAACTATAAATTGAAACCGGAATGCAATGATAAGAAAGGGAAATATGGAATAAATGCCTGGAAATACAATATAAACTATAATTTTAAACTGGAATGCAATGATAAGAAAGGGAAATAAACTATTGCTAAGTCTAAAGAACCACTGAAGCTGAAGAATTGAGATACAACAATCTTTGACTGACTTTAGGTGTAAGACGTTCGCCCAGCTATTGTAGACCGCATGGAATCGATTCAAGTCCTTTAAAAATTTGTGAATCAAGATGAGAATGAACTTAGTAAATCTGTAATTGCTGCTATATGTTTTGGCTAAAATATAAAAAAAACTGTTGTATGTCTTCAAAACAAAGGAGCTGATATCTATGATACCAAAAAGTACAGGATTGTTTGACATCAGAAATACAAAGAATTCGGCACACAGAGACAATTCACCTTTTAAAACGAAACCAAAAAACTAGAAGCAAAAAACAAATTGTGCTTCAAAACAAAACTAGAATGCACTGCTTTTAAAAGGTTGAAATATAGGAAAGGACAACTTTTTTCTAGGCGTTTAGTGATTCGTTTATAGTAACATCGCTCACGATGATGTTCGGAGTTGATCGGCATGTTGTCGTACATTATCATACCACGTGATCTGCTAAGATCACATGGTAATTATTGCCTATGAAACTAATCTCAACGTTAAAAAAAATTTTCTTTAGATTGGTGGCGATCGAAGGTGGACAGCAAGATCGAAGCTCAGCAAGATTGAAGATTGTTCGAAGAAGAAGGAGTTCGCCGTTGACTAAAAGGTGGGTTCCGGCGATTATATGCGTAATCTGCGGTTGCTTTGTCCGACCCCAGTAGGGGGACCGTTTGCCTAGAGCGTTTTGGTCCCCCGCACGCTGCTAGTTCCCACTTGTAGGCCTTTACACTAATCTACGGGAAGGCCGTAGGCCTTCCTTAAGGAGTACAGTGTAGCTGAGCCGAACCCTTTTTTTTCGTTTATATAGGTTTATCTGAACAGCTAGTTGTCAAGATGAATGCGAAGACGCCCGGCCAAATTCAAAATGGCGATGCCAAAGAAAACCATCCACCTGGACCGTTCGCAGACCTTTCTGGGCAAGATTGTTGTGCTGTCTGGTCAAAGTTAAGTATTTTACTTTGATGTTTGTGTGCCTTCGGCTAATTGTTGGCCAGAAATGACAAAAAGCCATATACAATATGAAATATTCTGCGTACAAGGTTATCTAAAATTTCGAACTTAATTCTGCCTGCAATGATGATAATCTTTTACTGAAAATTTATGTCATGAGCAACTTCCGCACCTATAGACTGAAGCAGAACTGAACATTTTGTCATTAACGTTTATCTCAACAGCCAGTTATCAAGACGAACGTCAAGAGAACAGTTGAAATAGAAAATAGAAATCAGTTCAAGACTCGCCGCCGCCGAATTCAAATTGGCGATCCCATACACGTGGACCGTTCGCGGACCTTTCTGAGCAAGATTGTTGTGCTGTCTGGTCAAAGTTAAGTATTTTACTTTGATGTTTGTGTGCCTTCTGCTAATTGTCGGTCAGAAATAACAAAAAACCATATACAATATGAAATATTCTGCGTACAAGGTTATCTAAAGTTTCGAGATTAATTTTGCCTGCAATGATGATAATTTTTTACTGAAAATTTATGTCTTGAGCAATTTTCGTACCCATAGACTGAAGCAGAACTGAAGATTTTGTCATTAACGTTTATCTCAACAGCTAGTTATCAAGACGAACGTCAAGAGAACAGTTGAAATAGAAATCAGTTCAAGACTCGCCCGGCCGAATTCAAAATGGCGATGCCGAAGAAAACTATACACGTGGACCGTTCGCGGACCTTTCTGAGCAAGATTGTTGTGCTTTCTGGTCAAAGTTAAGTATTTTACTTTGATATTTGTGTGCCTTCTGCTAATTGTCGGTCAGAAATAACAAAAAACCATATACAATATGAAATATTCTGCGTACAAGGTTATCTAAAGTTTCGAGATTAATTTTGCCTGCAATGATGATAATTTTTTACTGAAAATTTATGTCTTGAGCAATTTTCGTACCCATAGACTGAAGCAGAACTGAAGATTTTGTCATTAACGTTTATCTCAACAGCTAGTTATCAAGACGAACGTCAAGAGAACAGTTGAAATAGAAATCAGTTCAAGACTCGCCCGGCCGAATTCAAAATGGCGATGCAAAAGAAAACTATACACGTGGACCGTTCGCGGACCTTTCTGAGCAAGATTGTTGTGCTTTCTGGTCAAAGTTAAGTATTTTACTTTACTGTTTGTGTGCCTTCTGCTAAAACTAGAAAATAATTAAGGTAGTTATAAATCCAATTTTATATTAATAATGTCTTATTATATTAAAGATTTTCCTTGGTCAACATTGGAAGTGAACAAGATTTCTGCACAGAGGTAATTCGATTGTTTCTTCTAAATTTATATTAGCCTTGCAGCTCAAATTCTTGTCACTACCTTGTAATACATATCAACTGCCTGGGTATGTATTTTGTTATTTCAATAGTATAAGAGGGAATTTGCTGCAACTAGGATCTTTTTTATGAAAATCGTCAGTGCGGTCACAATTTGGTTAACATTACTAAGTGAACTTTGCATCTATACTCACTATGTGTCACCAGTAATAAATTCCTGTGGTGGTCTTGAAGTAAATATAGCAACCATAGTTATTTATAAAAGGATGAAGTAACCATAGATTACCTGACCAAAAACTAGACAGTAATTAAGATAGTTGAAAATGGAATTTTATATTAATAATGCTTCTTTTATATTCAAGATTTTTCTTGGTCAAGAGTGCAACATTAACTGTGGATATAAACTTTACGTTCAAATGAACATTGGAAGTGAACAACATTTCTGCACAGAGGTAATTCGATTGTTCCTTCAAAATTTATATTAGCCTTGCAGCTGAAATTCTTGTAGTGATTTGTAATACATATCAACTGCCCGGATATATATTTTGTTATTTATTATAAGGGGAATTTGCTGCAACTAGAATCTTCATGAAAATCGTCAGGCAGTCACAATTTTGTTAAGATTATAAAGTGAACTTTGCTTCTATACTCACTATGTGTCACCAGTAATAAATTCCTGTGGTGGTCTTGAAGTAAATATAGCAACCATAGTTATATAGAGGATGAAGTAACCATAGATACCTGACGAAAAACTAGACAATAATTAAGATAGTTGAAAATGGAATTTTGTCTTAATAATAACTTCTTTATATATTCAAGATTTTCTTGATCAAGAGTGCAACAGCACATTAGCTGTGTATAACTTTACGTTCAAGAAATTGGAAGTGAACAAGATTTTGCAGAGGTAATTCGATTGTTCCTTCAAAATTTATATTAGCCTTGCAGCTGAAATTCTTGTAGTGATTGTAATATATATCAACTGCCCGATATATATTTTGTTATTTATTATAAGGGGAATTTGCTGCAACTAGGATCTTCATGAAAATCGTCAGGCAGTCACAATTTTGTTAAGATTATAAAGTGAACTTTGCTTCTATACTCACTATGTGTCACCAGTAATAAATTCCTGTGCTGGTCTTTGAATAAATATAGCAACCATAGTTATATAGAGGGATGAAGTAACCATAGAATACCTGACGAAAAACTAGACAATAATTAAGATAGTTGAAAATGGAATTTTGTCTTAATAATAACTTCTTTATATATTCAAGATTTTCCTTGATCAAGAGTGCAACCAGCCACATTAGCTGCTGTGGATATGGACTTTACTGTCAGAGGAAAATTGGAAGTGAACAAGATTTTGCAGAGGTAATTTGATTGTTCCTTCAAAATTTATATTAGCCTTGCAGCTGAAATTCTTGTAGTGACCTTGTAATATATCATCAACCGCAGATATATATTTTGTTATTTAGTATAAGGGGGAATTTGCTGCAACTAGGATCTTCATGAAAATCGTCAGGCAGTCACAATTTTGTTAAGATTGCTAAGTGAACTTTGCTTCTATGCTCCTATGTGGTCACCAATGATAAATTCCTGTGGTGGGCTTTGAATAGATATAGCATATTTATATAGAGCGATGAAGTAACCATAGAATGCGTGACCAAAAACTAGACAATAATTAAGATAGTTGAAAATGCAATTTTATATAATCATGTGTTCTTGTAATATTCAAGATTTTCCTGGTCAAGAGTGCAACATGAGTCGTGGATATGAACTTTACTGTCAGATGTACATTGATTGGAAAGTGAACAAGATATCTGCACTGAGGTAATTTGATTTTGTCATGGATGGCCAGCATTTGATTTTAAAAGCCACTACATTGTTGAGATGACAACAATCAAATTGAAATTTGCTTCTATGGTCACCATGTGTGAAACCAATGATGAAAACTTAATGCTATAACAGCTGAACAAGTCTGGCTGATTACTATAATTCCTGTGGTGGTTTTACAATAAATATCCATGAAAAAGACCAGCAATTACTATTTTAAACTTGGGAGAAATTTTTCTGATTTCCATGTGATTTATTTTCAGTAGTACTCAGAAGGGTGGTACCCAGTTTTTCTGTGTTCAAATTAAATAGTGACATATTTCTGGGTTGAATATATGCATGTGACACATTCTTTTATTGAAAATAGCTAAAATATAATTGGCATAAAACAAAATGCATTCACGAATGTATTGTCTATCCATGAAAGATGGCTAAAGTAAGATAATGAGTAATATCTTTTGATAATGATGTCAGCTTTGAAAATACAACTTTTTGCCTAAAAGGATTGATGAAATGCTTTTTCTCTTTAGAATGAATGAAGTTGAAGAAAGTTGAAAGGCACCCCAGAAGAACCTGAATTATTTTAGCCCTATCCTAGATTCATTGAATATTTTAGTGTGTGATAACATGTGTGAAATGTTATCAATTATGTGACAATTTTCAAAACTTGGATTTATAAAGATAAATTTTTCTTTGTAAAGTTTAAGAAGTAAACCTTTTTTGTCTGGTGGTGTTGGTGTTTTGATTTTGCATGTTTTTCCCTGTGCTTTCACAATTGAAAATATTTTAGCAGTTGCTTTTGGCTTTTTCTCATACTTCTTTTCTCTTTAATTTCTCTCTAGTATTAGTATTTTTTCTAAATATATTTTCTCTTATTATTTTTTTGATGAAATTCTTTTTTTCTTTGGTGTTGAAGAAAGTTGAAAGGCACCCAATTTCATTGATTAATATTTTTTAGTGTGAAATGTGATGAATTATGTGACAATTTTCAAAACTTGGATTTATAAATCTTTTTTCTTTGTAAAGTTTAAGAAATAAACCTTTTTCGTCTGATGGTGTTAGTGTTTTTATTTTGCAAGTTCTTCTGTGTGACTTGACAATTCTAAATTAAGCCTCTTAGTATTTTTTAGTATTTTTCTAAGTTAAACCTATTAGTATTTTTCTAAGTCAAACCTATTAGTATTTTCTTCGATTGCTCTAGTTTTTTTTCCTCTAGTTTTTTCTTCTATTTCTCTTTTTTTTCTTTTATTTATCTAGTTTTTTTTGTATTTTCTCTTGTCTTTTATTCTCTAGTTTTTTTCTGTAGTTTTTCTTG
>NW_021164018.1:0-13591 GCF_004324835.1 Dendronephthya gigantea | reverse complement strand
TTCCGGTACATTATACTGGCTGACTACTTGACATCCATGACACGATTTACACACTCATTCAGCATCTATGTCCATCTTGGGCCACCATACTTTCGTTCTTAATCTGCTTTTCGTCTTACAATTCCTTGATGGCCTTCATGTGCCGCTTCCAAAACCTTTCTTCGCAACATCTGAGGAATAACGATTCGATTCCCCCGTAAAACAAGTCTACCAATCATGCAGAGCTCATTCTTACACACGCATATGCCGACAGTTTACATTTAGTCCAATCTCCCGATTCGATATAGTATCGCACACTTTGTAATTCAGCGTCGATTTCTGACGCTCTCTCTATTTCTTTAGTCGTTAAGCCACGGGTGTCGCTTGTATGGCAACGAAACGGATGACGTCCTCTTTCTCGCTGCTGTGGTCTTTTGGACTCTTCTGGTTCATTCTAGACAAAGCATCGGCAATGTTCGTCTTTCCAGGCCGGTAAACGACCTTGAAGTTGTGGCACTGAAGCCGTAATACCCATCTTTCGATCCTTGCTGAGGGTTTCGATGTCTTGTTGAAAATACACTCTTGTGGCTTATGGTCAGTTTCCAGTTCGAATTCACGACCATACACATATATATTAAACCGCTCGCAAGCCCACACGAGTGCAAGTGCTTCCTTCTCTGTTTGGGCGTATCGCCGCTCTACGTCCGAGAGGTTCCTGGAGGCATACGACACGCGCTCTCCACTGGTCTCCTTGCAGTTGTAGCAACACAGCTCCAATTCCCTCCGGCCCTGCATCCGCGACGATTCTCGTTTTGCAGTCGTTTCTAAAATAAGCCAGGGCTTCAGCCCTAGTCATCATCCATTTCAGCTTCTCAAACGCCTGCTGTTGCTCTGACCCCAAACGAACGACTGTCCCTTTCTTAGTACACGACGCAACGGCTCTGCAATCTGCGCAAAGTCCGGGATAAACTTTGCCGAATACTGTACTAACTGTACGAACGACCTAACTTCCGAAACATTTTGCGGTGGTCTAGCGTTGACTACAGCAGCAACTTTCTCTTCACTTGGTGCCACCCCTTTGGCACTGAGCTTGTGGCCAAAAAAGGTCAAGGCCGGAAGTCTAAACTGACATTTGTCCCCATTTACGGTAAGACCTTTCTCTCGCAGACGTGTTAGTACTTTAAAAGATTCTCATCATGCTCGGATAAATCAGCCCCGTAAACAATAAGACATCCGCAATATTTGCCACCCCATTGCACCCTGCCAAAACATCTGAGATTATTTTCTGGTACTCTCTGGAGCTGAAGTAATTCCGAACATCAGTCGACGATATCTATATAACCCCCGGTGTGTCACGAACGTCGTAATGTCCCTTGAATCCTCTGTGAGTTCCACTTGATGAAACCCCCATTTGAGGTCTATCTTACTAAATACCGTTGCTCCATTTAAATCATACAAAACTTCTTCTATGGTCGGAATAGGATGTCTTTCCCTTACAATCGCCTCGTTTGCCCTTCTCATATCGATACAAACTCGAATATCCTTTCCATCTGCTTTTGGAACAACCACTAATGGTGAAACCCACCTTGTAGGCGTTGCTTCTGGCAATTCTTCGATAATACCCATGTCGAGTAACTCGTCTAACTTATCGTCTACTTTGTCCCTTAGACCGAATGGCAGTCTACGCACCGGCTGAGCAACTGGTATAACATCCTCATCGATATGCAGTTTCAGCTTGTAATCCTTAAGTAGTCCGACTCCAGTAAAAATATCAGCAAACTCCTCACGAATATCTGAATCACTTCCCTCTTGTGTGACCGTGTTAACAGTTCTTATTATTTCTTCAGGTCCAACCCTGAGTACTTTCAATTGTTCGGCTGTTTTCTTCCCCAATATAGGCCTTCCGTTCTCTTTAATCACAGTGAAATCGTCTACACATCTTTCACTGTTTGCCTCGCACACAATCTCTGCTGTAAATGTCCC
Organism: Dendronephthya gigantea; assembly: GCF_004324835.1. Taxonomy (NCBI): domain Eukaryota; kingdom Metazoa; phylum Cnidaria; class Anthozoa; order Malacalcyonacea; family Nephtheidae; genus Dendronephthya; species Dendronephthya gigantea. The sequence goes on along the minus strand of NW_021164018.1, from coordinate 11,629 downwards.
TACAACGTCGATTGGCTCTTTCTGTCCATACGCAAACAGTTTCTTGTCTGATACCCTTGACTCGCACCTAACATGTTTTCTTTTAAGATAGTTCCAGAGTTCACAATCAATTACATTACATGTTGCACCTGAGTCAATTAAAATACTTTCTAGTTTCACTCCTCCAATAATTAGATCCACCTGACCCATATCTTTTGTCCATGCCCACCAATAACAAAGGCATAGTCATCTCTTGTTGGTGTTTTTCCTTCTTCCTCAGAGACTTTATATGCTCTTTCTCCTCCTTTTTTTCTTTCTCCTTGTTGTGCTTCTCCCCTGCTTTTTTGCAGCAAGCTGAGAAGTGACCTATGATTCCGCATTTATTGCAGCTCTTGGACTTTGCTGGACAATTTGCGTCTCGAGCAAAATGCCCAGTTTATTACAGTTGTAACATCGTCGTACGTTATCCTTGTTGTCGTGCCCAGTCCCCTTGGCTGAGTATCTGCGCTCTTTCTGATCTGTGTTGACCTTTTTCTCTTTTCGTCCGCTCCAACGCGATTTATGACTCACAACGTTTACTGTATTCGAACCTTCCATTGATTTCAACTGCTCTTCTACCGCCTCATATGCCCGCGCAATATCTTGTAAATCCTTGAGTGTTGCATTAACGCGTTCAAGAAACTTCCGTCTAAGCTTTGAGTCGCCACATTTCTCAATTAGTTGGTCTCGAATTGCTTCTTCCACGTTCTGAAATTCGCACGCACGTAGTAGCTTTTTGCCTAAGACGCGAAACAAAATGATCCACTTCTCGCCGTTCATCTGACTCATTTGACGAAACTGGTGTCTCTCAAACGGTAGATTCACTTTAGGGACGAAATACTCATCCAAGACCTTGACGCAATCCTTAAACTCTTTCTCTTTGTCTTCGTTTACTAAGTAAAATATAGTTCTTGCAACTGCAACCCCCCCGTATGCAGAAGTAATGCCACTTTCTGTTTGTCATTTATTACTCCCTTTGCCGTTAAAAACACATTAAATGACCGCTTCCAGCGCTTCCATCTCACAGCCAAATTCGTTGGGTCTTCCCTGGGGTTAAAGCAAGGAAGCCCTTTGACGTCGCTTGTCAATAAACTTGCTTGAGCGCCTGCCGGATTGCCGTTTGTCCTGCGCCATCTTCGTCCGCGACAGACATTTCAAATATTTTCGCTAAATACTACACTCCCGATTGGTAATCTTGCCAAATAGTAGTATTGTCCTGGCCGTATAGTGGGATTTTTTATAGTGGGATTGCTGAGTCAGCAATGTGACGTCATAATATCTCGCGTAAATTTTATAGTGGGATCTCTAATGTGACGTCATAATAACACGTGCTTATATCTAATATTACGTCAGAGCTAATTACGTAATGATGTCTAATATTCTATACAGTGGATTAGGATTAGGATTAGGATTAATGGGGTTATTTTAAATCCTAATTCTCTTGTGACGTCATTCATAATTATTGCAACGTGTTTGTTATTCTTTTATAAAGCACGTGTTTTTTCATTTCAGCACGTGTTTTTATATTTTAGCACGTGTTTCTTCTATAAAGCACGTGTTTATTCTATCTTATAAATATATGTTGCTGTTGTGTGCTTCTTTTATTATTATATAATTCTTCACAGATAATAATAATAATAATGTCTAGCTTACCGCATACTACTCATGAAGTATTGTGTGATCGGAAATATAAGGAGACAGGAGGTGAACTGGGAGGTGAACAGGAGGATATAAGCAAAGTGCGGGAGGAGGACAGAAGGACCGGTCTCAATACAAGAGAGGATTATTACAGGGGATATACCTATACGCATGGGATCTCACTCCGGATACGTGCGCCTCACCCCTAATGTTTAGCTTATCAGATACCACTCACGAAGTATTATGCGATCAGAAATATAAGGAGACAGGAGGTGAACAGGAGGATATAGAGACAGGAAGTGAACAAGAGGATATAAGCAAAGTGCGGGAGGAGGAGGAAAGAAAGAATAAGATAAATATCATGCGTAGTGTGGGTTGCGACTGGCCCGTGGAGGATTTCGAGTATTTTATGTCTAAATAGAATATGTGGATATACATTATTACTTAAGTAGCGGTGTTTTTATAAAAAAGCACGTGCATTTATGTTAAGAGCACGTGTTGTTAATTTTATAAATATGTAATATTTATGTATTTTTATATCATTTCTATAATGGCTGGCGGTGTTGATGTTAGTGTCGATGTTGTTGTTAATCAAATTCAAGATATAATTATCGATAGCAAGGCTCCAACAAAACGTGCCATCAGAGGTTTATTTTATTGTCAACAGAGGACATATGTGAGACCATTGGATATTGATTCTATGATTACGTTTGTTCAATTACTGAGAGTTCATCCTCTAAGAAATCAGTTGACACAAGCACTCAGGACGGTGTTTATTTATATGGTTCATTATATTTTAAGGGCCGATATTGTGGAGATTCTTACTCAGTATGCCAATATACGACCTGGGAAGTATTGTATAGAGATTCCGCTTTATTTTACGACTCACAGTGTTCATGTTTACGAGGAGTATGTTGATGTATGGGGACACCACAGAGATGTGTTAAGATTACCGCGTGGAATGTTCAGATGTGACTCTATTGTTCAGATTGAGGATAAACTTTATGGAATGTGTACATATCAGGATTATAGTTTAATACATAAAGTTGTAAAGAGTGTTTATGCTGATATGAGAGCAAACCATAATTTGAATTTTATTCGTGTTGGTTCTTCTCTTGTTAAAAAGTTATGTACACATATAGATAATGATGTATTATTGAATGTGGCGATTACTAGACAATCATGGAGTTTGAATAAAATAGCAAGGGTTTGGTTAGTTCGTATAATATTTTAATTAGTAGTAATAGCACGTGTTTTTATTCAATGAGCACGTGTTTTTTGAGAGTATAAATTTTGATGTATTGTAGAAGCTTTTTTAGAAGTGTGTTAGTTATGAGATGAACAGAGGATTTTTTAACTATGGATGTAATTTATGATGAACTTTGTAAGAGCAATGTTGATATTGATGTATTAACTTTATCGTTTCATGTTGGAGAGATTTATGAGAAATATACAGATACATATAACGAGATTTTGGGAGCATTATCTTATGAGGATTTATTTAAGATATGGGAATTGATGCGCCCTAGCAGTTTTGGGCATGTTATATCTTATTTAACGTTGGTATACGCGGCGGGGAGTGTTTCTGAGGAGGAGAGACGTAGAGCCACGAGGATTGCAATACCTGTGTTAAAAGCTATTGATCTATCACCATACAGAGAACGAGCAAAAAAGAAGAGGAGGGAGATGTGGGGTCGTTTTTTAGAATAAGACCTATATTGTTTATATGTATAATTATGGGTTATTTATTATATGTTATTGTGAGAAGTATAAGAGAAGTATATATGTTTTATTTAATTCATTTATACTTTTACTTTCATTATGGATGTAAGGTTTAAGGTACCTGCAAATTTTTATGTATCGGGTCAAAGTCAATGTGGAAAGTCATATTTAATACGAAAAATATTATATTATATTAATGAGATGTTTCATCCTGTTCCATCTAAGATTATTTATTGTTATGGGGAGTATCAAAAGGAGTTTGATGATTTATATAACATAGAGTTTGTGGAAGGATTTCCCTCTGATTTGGATGAGATGACAAGGGGGCATGAGCAGTCATTAATAGTTTTGGATGATTTAATGAGTGAATGCTCTAAGGATCAACGTGTGTCTGATTTATTCACGCGCGGTTCACATCATAAAGGCATTTCTGTTTTTTATTTAACTCAGAATTTGTTTCCTCCCGGAAAATTATCAAGAACAATTAGTTTGAATTCACATTATTTTATCGTATTCAAGAACCCTCGTGATTCTCTTGGTATTTCAACTTTGGCCAAACAGATGTTTCCAAGACGTGCACAGTATTTAATGGATTCTTTTAATAATGCAACGAGGGAACCTTTCTCATATTTATTAATTGACTGTCATCCTCAAACCCCGGAGAGTATTCGTTTACGTACAAATATTTTACCTGGGGAGAGACATATTGTATATATGCAAAGGTAGAATGAGTTATGTATTCATTTGTGTTACTCATTTGAATTAGGATGACATCAAGAAATATATCTGTTTTTATTGCTGGTAATTCCAGGAAAGTGACATTCAGGGAACCCTTCTTGACACGTGAGGGGTCTACTATTGTTGTGAAACAAGTTACAGTATTTTGGAAGTTTAAGAATATTACAAGTGATAATAACAAGTTTACGATTGTGAAGAATAATGTTGAGGAGGAGAAAACACTTGAGACTGGGTATTGGGATTTTCAACTTCTAAAAGAGCGTTTGGAAGGAGAACATATTACATTATCACCCAATGTTCATGACAATACATGTACTATCGGTTTTGATTCAACAAAAATGACTTCAGTAAAATTAAAGAAGTTTGGCAAGATACTTGGTTTCCCCGAGAATTATCATTTAAGCGTAGAGAAGAAGTCACCAGGCCCTGTGGATGTAAATCATGGTTTGAGATATCTTACCATCTCGTGTGATCTTATTGATTCACTTAGAAGTGTCGATGTTGAAGGTGGAAAGAGTACGGTTCTTGCATATTTACCAGTTACTCCAGATACAAGACTGAATTCTTCTATTTCGGAGTATACAAATGAGAATTATCCAACAATTCCAATTCAATCGGATATTGTTACTAAAATGACATTTACAGTTGGTTCTAATATAAATGTTCCAGTGGATGTTGACGTTCTCTTAAATCTTGTAATTGATTTATAAATATATAAATATTTTTAATAAAGTTTCATTTACAAGATGTCAGAGTATATAGAAAGAACTCTACCGTTTATACAGGTGTTAGCAAAATCAAAACCTCAAATACAGAAAGCCATTTTTCAATACGGACCGCCGGACCTGATTTTAGCACTTAGCGAGATTGTTTTGAACACACTTAAAGGGGTAATTCATTTAACTCCACGTCAGAAGCGTCGTTTAACGCGTTACAAGAAAGAACTGCGCGCGTTAGTAAAGAGAAACGTTTCAATTAGGAAGAAGAGGAGATTCTTAGTTCAGAAGGGTAGCGGTTTTCTCTCGATGCTTGTACCATTAGCTTTATCCGTGTTACTTAAGGAGTGATGAAGCGCATGGTATTAATTCCCGAGGAGAGGCTTTTACGTTATGAAAACGTGACAGGGAGCAAGTGGGAGGTCAAGTGGGAGGTCAAGTGGGAGGTCAAGTGGAGAATTCGTTACAGGAGTCAGAGAACGAGTTAACGGATGATATAATTGTACGTGGGATTCCAAAGACCATGAAGGCAAGAGCTTTAGCCCTCTTGGAACGTTTGAGAGCAAGATCCGATGTTATTTCCTGGGATAATACAGGACAAGTGAAAATAGATGGTGTTCTTATCCCAAAGTCTAATATTTCTGATTTGATTTCGGATGCTATGAGATCTCGCAAGTCTTTTAATCCTGAGGGTGTACGTGAGTTTTTCCAAGTCCTAAATAGAATCAACGTTCCAAAAGATTTGGTAAGAAATGAGGAGAGATGGAAAGATGTGGGAAGTAAGGATAACATTCCCAAGAAGAAGGTGTCGTTTGATCTCTCAGAGAGTGAGGATATGGAACAAAAGGGAAAAGGATTTGATTTTGGGATAAGTTTTTTTAATAAGGTGGGAAAGAGTTTTAAGGAGGAGATGGATAAGGAGAAGAAGAAGAAGAAGAAGAAGAAGAAGAAGAAGAAGAAGAACCAAGAGGGGGAACTATTTTTAGACGACAAGATTGGTTAGGGATAGGTCCATTTGATAGGAGGAAGAGGAATTATTATTATTATTGATGTATAAAAATATTTCAAATAAAGAGATTTTTTTAAAAGAGTGTTTTTTTTATTGTTATTATTATTATTATTATTATTATTTAAAATAGTTTTTTACAACATTGATTAAGCCCACAAGTGGGTTGATTAAATATAACAACATTAAAATGTTTCTTAACATAGCATGCCACTTCACAATCGTTCCATGATGTATTATTCGTAAACATGTTCACAATTTTGTTCATGGTATATCCAAGACAACGATGGTATAGATAGAAGATGCAATATTGACCACATACTTCGGTCCAATGACTTTGTAGGGTACGAGCATTCCATTTGAGATTCTCAAAGGAGGGTCTAAATACGTCTTTATAATGTTGAGGTGGTTTTCCGTAACTATCAAAGAATTCACCGTTCTCTTTTGAAGTAAAATAAAAAATAACCCAATGCGTTCCAGGTTTTGTACTAGGATCCGTGTTGACAATAAATCCACATGGGAAAGTTTTTAGAAATTTAGGTATTTCATCTGCCGGAAACACCCCGCAAAAATATTTTTTAACTATAGGATGATGTTCAAGTACGTTTTTTATTTGTGTGGTATTCATGTAGAAATATCATAGATTACGTTTCTTTCCGAATCTATTTGTACGACATTCTCAAAGTCTCCATAGCATACCAAGGAAATGGGTGCACTTGGAACATCCCCAGCAGCAAACGTAATGTCAAGTGTCAATGAACCCCGTTGCACTGTGTTAAAATAGGGCGAGGCACCGCACATATCCGGAGTGAGATCCCATGCGTATAGGGTATATCCTTTGTAATAATCCTCTCTTGAGATATCGAGACCGGTATTATAATTCATTTTTCCTGTGCCTGAGAATAATGTGTTATATGCTTGGATGAAATTTTCCTTGTTATCTTTGTAGTTAAGGACAAGTTGTTTAAACGGTATTTCTTCACCATTTGCTGTTAATGTCACCGATGATACGTTGAAGTGTTTGAAGTTATATGGGTTTTTTGTGTGAACTCCGCTAAAAGCGTCAGCGTCTACGAAACCGCAAACAAATGTCTTGGGGATGATTCCAGCAAACATATTATCTTTTCTTATTTGTGGAAGGTTTCCCGGTATGGTGAATGCTTTGCATTCCACCCGTCGTATAGGATAAGTAGCGGGTACCGATTTCAATGCCAGTTCATGTGCCTTAGTAATGGTCTCGTTCACTTTAACCTTACGTACTTTAAGAGTTACATCCACAAGTTTTATTTTAGCATTCATAGGATTAGCATTTTTATCCATTAAACAAAACTTGTCAGAGTTTCGGTTTAAGACTAGCTTGAGATCCACCATACTAAGTAGTAATCGCTCCATCATAAATATATCGCAAAAAATTGGTCCCGACATTACCAAGAGTTTTCCGTCTTGAATAAATTTATGACGTTTTGCAAAGCCTTGATTTCCATTTCCCGGTACTATGAATTTTATGGTTTTCTTAGTGGCAACACCACTACTTGGGACATTTGTAACGACCTCCACTGATTTTTCTGATGGGAGACTTCCTGTTTCATCCATTTGTCCTGGGGTATCTTTATAATATAATGCTGAGGTGAGTTGAGATTTTTTTCCGAGACATCGTAATTCAGGAGGGTTTCCAGGTAGGCGCGATAAGCATAAGTACCCATAGCCGGAGTAACTTGTTTTCCATTTAAAAAAACATCAACTTGTTTAAACAGACTATGTAGGAAATTGTTTATGGGAGCTACACTTGATTGTTCGTCACCGCCTAAGGAGGTTCCGTCCGATTTTGTAATTTTCAGTTCGACCACGAGAATCATTTTTGACATGTCGATATAGTCTTCGGTACCTGCCGTTATGAATGTGATAGGCCCGTCATCGTTTTCTACACTGGAGAGTGGATGATAATCAACCCATCGTCCTTTTTCCAAACTTAATTGTGTAGATGGAATGTCAAATAGATCAATTTCGCTTTTATCGCAACGATTTGAATTTGGATGTACGTAATTATTATTCATTCTTATGAGATTTATATGGACTTCTTCTTTACATCAATATCAGATAGGATATGATTACTTTTTAAATATTCATTCAAATATAAGTATTTTCTTATTTCAACCAAATATGTCTTTAGGGAGAGCTTTTCTCTGTCTCTTAGTCATGTTACGCGCTCTTACAACACCAATGGGTCTCTTACGTTTTGTTTTACGTTTTGTTTTACGTTTTGTTTTACGTCCTTTTCCTGCTTGAGGTTTTTTTCTACCTTTTCTCGATAGAGATCGTTTTATTGACGTTTTATGTTTTCTCCCCCCGATTTGACTTTTCTTAGATCGTTTTCTAGATTGAGATCGTTTTCTAGATGGGGATCGTTTTCTAGATTGAGATCGTTTTCTAGATTGAGATCGTTTTCTAGATTGAGATCTCTTACGTTTTTTTCCACCTGATTGTCTTGGGGTTTGATTTGCTGCCTGATTTAACATTAATGTTTGTAATGCTTTTTCCAATGCCATGTTTGTAGCACGTGTTCCGGCCTGTCTTCCATGTGCTTTAGCTGATGCTCTTGAACTTTTTCCGGCAAGAAGATCGTTAATTAAATTTTGAAGTAGACCAGCTCCAACATTTAAACCTATATTGCCCACTTCTGTGGCAATTGGTCTAAAGAATCTTCCTATACTACGAAAGAAATTTCCATGTCCCTCCTGAATTCTTCGACGATTCATTTTTTAAAAATAACTCTTGCGTTTAAAATGCAGTGTTATCAATGCACGTCCACGTTCAAATGAAATAGGTTCATTAGTACTACTCCTTAAAAGAATTGTATTTCCTCAAAAGATTTCGTTTGGACAGGAATGTATCGTATGTGTTTTATAGAATGATATTCCTTGTCTTTTTTTGAAGGTACGATGTGTAGCAGGGGGAGTGTCTTATCCCCAACGATTTGAGGTTGAATAATATTACAATATATGTAAATATCAGTCTCTCTATGCATATTTCCTTCATGAGCTCCTGTCTCAGTAGCTTCAATTCTCTTCTCAATTTGTGTGTCGTTAAATGATAGAAACCCTAGAATAATGGCTTGATCTCTTCGTAAATTAACTTTATACCCACTCTCTAAAGTAATAGTTACTTTTCTTGAATGTATGCTGAAATTGATTTTCTTTCTGATCTCTTCCGTAAAAGATTTATTAATGTCATTCACATACTCATCAAGGGAGTCGTAGTATTTTTTTATTTTCTCCCCCTTATTTTTTACACCATTTACTGTATATTGAATAGGTTCTCCGTTCATTTGTATTATTTTCCATTTTATGTAGGAGATGTTATATAATCCAACCTCCCACTCGCCATTTAGTTCGACACGGTGTGGGATTTTTGTGGTATATTCGGATTGTTTGTTCTCGGGGAAAATACTTTTTGAGGAGTCGCTAGGGAGTGTAATATAGAAGTCTGTGTTGTTCATGATTCAAGTTATAAATGAATAATAATAATAAGAATACACTTTAAATATCTTTTATTTGAGAGGCAGGGACCCACGAGTTAAATTTCGCAGGATATCCCATCCATTTTACAAAATATTCCTCTTTTTTACCTTTTCCCCTCTTTTTTAAGATTTCCTCAACTTCATAAATATCGTCCTCCTTAATTACTTTTTGTAATTCTTCTTTATAGAATGTCCCTTCTAACTCTTCTTGATCATAATCTTTTAATTTATAAACAGGAGGATTGCGTGGTATTTGTTTACTAATGGTAAAAATTTCTTTTGAGAAGTTAGGTAAATATCCTTTCTCAAATTTACGTTTCATTTTACTGATTCTTACTTGATCTCCAATATTAAATTTATAAATAATTTTTCTTCTCTTGCGGTCTCCATATAGGGTATGCCACACTTCTTGTTCAATTTTCTAAATTTACATCGATTGGTTTTTTATTAATGCTACGATGTTTGCTATTATTATAAGAGGATATTAAGTGTGGTAATATATCGATATATCTCTTAGTCTTCTTTGCTGTAAAGTAACGCCACATCTTTGTCTTCAAGGTGCGAATTACGCGTTCCACAATTGACGCTTTAGTTTCATTGTAAGTGTTGTATAATTGAATTTCCTCTTTTTTCATTAATGCTTTAAAATGTTTATTGAAAAACTCCGTACCCTTGTCTGTTTGAATTTTGTGTGGTTTTCGTTCCGATTTTAGGATAGTTTTAAATGCGTCAACCAATGAGGGTCCTGTCTTATCTTTTAATGGTATAACCCATGTAAATTTTGAAAATACGTCAATGCAAATAAGTAAATATCGATATCCATCATTCTCCTTAGCTATGGACTGCATGTCTGCTAAATCCATCTGCCATAATTCGTCTATTCCGCCAACAATGACTCTGTTTCTACCGAAGTGGCGACGTGCTGGTTTATGTAAAGTATAAGTATCCTGTTTCATCAACCATTCTTCAATTTTATTTCTAGAAATATCGTATTTCCCCTCTCTCTTCACATCGTTATATAATCGTTCTACACCACCGAATCCTCCAACGCGTTTGGGGTCATAATAAATACTGGAGAGATACTCATCCATTGCCCTCTCCCTGCTCTTTAATTATGGGTAGACTGGAAGATAATCTTATAGGTTCCTCATACTGTTCTTCCTCTACTATAGTTTCTTCTATTATAGTTTCTTCCTTAATAGTAGGTAATCGTTGCAATGGTGGTTGCTGTTCAATATTTGGTCCTTGCCTATTAATAGGTCTATAATCTTTATTTATTTTAACTGAATATCCTACCTGAAAACTACCTTCGGTTTTTAAATCTTTATGACCTAGACTTAATCCTACCTTACATGCAGCATGTTTCTCTATATTCTTATTTAATCTCGTTTTTGATTTTTTTGCTCCCATGTTTACAACGTGAGGTTTTAATCATTTTGAAATAATATATTACACATACTCTTCTTAAGTAAGGATTCCTGGAAATTCTATTCATTTATAAACCACTCATAATGAAGAGAGGATATCCCTATTCGCACGGTAATCTCAATTTTGGATATGAATATGAATATAGACCTAAAAGTGCAAAAGGAGGTACTGGTGAGCGCGGCGAGATTGGACCTGAAGGACCTAAAGGAGATACAGGACCTAAAGGAGATACAGGTCGTGTGGGACCTGCAGGTCCACCAGGACGAAAAGGAGATCAGGGCCCTCAAGGGGTAAAAGGTGATCGAGGAGATACAGGACCTCGAGGACCGCGAGGGCTGCAAGGACTAAAGGGCGATCAAGGAGCACGAGGGTTACAAGGATTACAAGGCGACCAGGGCGTACAAGGACCCGTTGGACAGCAAGGACCGCAAGGAGTCCCTGGTACAACAGCTGCAAAAGGTGATAAAGGTGACAAAGGCGATCAAGGACCTCCTGGACCTCAGGGATCCCAGGGACTTCAAGGATCAAAAGGTGCAAAAGGGGATCAAGGTCTGCAAGGACCTCCCGGACCTCGAGGACAAGACGGTGCTATAGGCTCTCAAGGTCTTCGCGGTATTAAGGGAGATCCCGGCGCAAAAGGGGATCGGGGTCCTCCCGGTCAAAAAGGTGATAAGGGCGATAAAGGGGATAAAGGCGATAGGGGATCCATTGGGGCTCAAGGACCGCGCGGTGGTGATGGTAGTAAAGGGGATAGAGGTATTAAAGGAGATAAAGGTGATAAGGGTGATATAGGTCCGCAGGGACCTAGAGGTCCAAGGGGGGATATAGGACCCAAGGGAGATAAGG
>NW_021164017.1:0-13614 GCF_004324835.1 Dendronephthya gigantea | reverse complement strand
GGCCATAGGGTGAATGGTGCGGCGATCTTCGGATCTGCCATGTTCATCCTGCTGACGTTTGATTTTGTCTTTATCTCTCATCTGTATGAGAGTTCTCACACTTTTTGTGAGTTTTGTTGGCCACAGGGTGAACGGTGCGGCGGTCTTCGGATCTGCCATGTTCATCCTGCTGACGTTTGATTTTCTAATCATGCTTTCACAAGTTCCAATTTTCAATTACGACAAATAACGGACGAATCCTCACTATTGAATGTTCGCCATTACGGGGGATAGTTTTATTTCTCGCACAACGACAAAATTTGGGTGCGGTTGCTTTACTATCTAAAAACTCATTAGGCAATAAGTATCTATTTCTGCTTTTAAAGTTTTATTTCTTAGAATGCCACCCGTACGTCGTTCTAAGCGTGTCGCCGCTCCATTAGCCGTTTTTGCGAGAGTCTGTTCAGAACCAATCAACAACATCTCGTCGAACTCGAAGTTCGTCCAATGCTGTATCTGTTGGTGCCGCCCCGTCAACGTCAACTGTGCCCGTGAGTCAAGTGACTTTGCCCTCTCTTTCGAGTGAGCTTATCTCAACGCTGGTGTCTTCGGTTACTGAGGCAGTCACGCAAAAGCTAGCTGGTTTCTTACCAACCTCTGCGTCTTCCACATCCACAATGGCGTCTGCCCAACGGATTCTACCTCCGGTATCGAAATCTCAAACCAGGGTCCCAATGCAGATTCTCTGGTCAACGACGCGCTCACGTCTATACAAGAAAACCTTACAGGTCAGACCACTCCTTTTTCTCTTCAATGTTCAAGTGCCTCGGGTCCACGGGAATCGTTCCACTCTGCCGCTTTGCCTCTTGATTCGCGGATTCCGGATAAAATAAAGCTTAAAATATGGAATGAGGAGTTTGTCGATATAAGTACTTTGTCAGGTGGCCCAGACGCGGCCGCTAAATACGAGATTAGTGTACGTTCCTCTGACAACGGTCAACCTGCTTCTCTTCTCCTTGAGCCGACTGCGAAATCCAAAAGGGTCAAAACTATTAGCGATTGGCTTCGTTCGTTTCATATTTTTGTTTCCATTTATACACAACGGTACCCCCATGAGTCCCCCGCGCTCATGAAATATTGTCAAATCATCCAGGATTTGGCCAATAGGGGTCATAATTGGTTTTACTACGATGAGAATTTTCGATTTTTGCGCCAAACACAGGCCACGCGCGTTCCCAGGGCGACTGTTCACTGAGAGTTATGGTTGAAATGTCAATATCCCACTACTTCTAAGCCGAACACGCAAGGCAGCAATCATACGCGCCACCCTTCAAAAGTGTCTGTTCCTCGGGGATATTGTTTTAAGTTTTATCGCGGAACGTTTTGTGCCGGTTGTGATTTCAAGCACATTTGTTTTAAATGCAACGGATCGCACCGTGCCGTGAATTGTAATTTTCGTGCCAACAACAGACCATCTCCCACTGATCGATCGCCTAGGCCTATTTCAACAACGTCCGTTGGCAACACCCGTAAAACTTCATAATTTACAAATATTGTTAGAAGGTTATAATCCAAGTATTGTTGATACACTAATTTCCGGATTTACTTCGGGTTTTCGCATTCATTTCTCTGGCACAGAACAGTCGTTTGAAGCAATAAATTTACGGTCTGCTCTTGACAAACCAGAAGCGGTTGACCAAAAATTAACGAAAGAGTTAGAGGCATCTCGCCTTGCGGGGCCATTTAATTATCCGCCTTTTCCAAATTTTCGTGTTTCGCCTTTGGGCCTGGTTCCTAAAAAACAACCGGGTGATTTTCGCATGATTCATCATTTATCGTTTCCAAAGGGAGCATCGGTTAATGATGGTATACCCGATTTCGAAACATCTGTGCGGTACGCTATCGTTGACGACGCTATTCAACTTATTAAAAAGCGGGCCGGGGTTGTTTCCTGGCGAAAACAGATATAAAAAATGCTTTTCGAATCATTCCTATCAGCCCAGCGGATTATCACCTCTTTGGCATAAAATGGCGGAGTTTGTATTATTACGACCGGGCAATGCCAATTGGTTGCTCCAGTTCGTGTCGCACTTTTGAGATTTTTAGTACGGCTATCGAATGGATCGCTAGGGAAAGGCTTAACATCGGCAAACTCCTTCATTTGCTCGACGACTTCCTGTTTGTTGCACCGGATTATTCTGCTTGTAAAACAAACTTACAAGTATTTATTGCTCTTTGTGATTTCATTGGCGTGCCTATAGCACCGGGAAAAACCATGGGTCCCTCAACAACCTTAACGTTCGCTGGGATTGAATTAGATACAATACAATTCCAGGCCCGATTGCCGATGGATAAAATCGAGAAATGTGTTCAATCTATCGCACGCTTTTTAATTCGTAAAAAGGTTACACTCAAAGAACTTCAGTCCTTAATTGGATTACTTAATTTCGCATGTTCCGTCATTATGCCAGGTCGCGCATTCCTGCGACGCTTAATTGATCTAACGCATGGCATTTCACACCCTCATTTCTTTATTCGCTTAACGCAAAGTGTGAAACATGATCTTCGTGTCTGGCAAACGGTTCTGTCGAATTTCAACGGCAAATCATTCTTTTTGCACAACCATTGGCGTAATAACTCCCATTTGAATTTATACTGACGCTTCGGTAGTATTGGTTTTGGGGCCCTGTTTGGTTGCGACTGGTGCTATGGCGCATGGCCAACTGACTGGCGGAGTTACAATATTGCCGTTCTAGAGCTATATCCGATTGTCCTCAGCCTGTGTTTATGGGGATCAAAGATGCGCAATCATTGTATTTTGTTTCCATCGCTAGAAATCGCGGACATTTTGAATACAGAGTGCATTTTCGGCCCAGTCCCCCTGTCCACTCATGCATTCAAATTTAATAAGGAATGTAGATGGTTATACAAATTTTACATCAAATATCGGTAAAGAATCATAACAAATTAAAATTGTGCACTGCTGAAACAAATTCCGTGAACTAATCAAGCAAATAAGAAAAATAATTAAAACCAATCATAAAATGTCATGATTATTTACTATACGTAAAACTGGGCAACAACGGAATAACTGTACAGGCAGGATTTGTAACTAATTTTCCGAAATGGCAAAAATCCACCTTTTACAAAGTTATGCCACGGTCTAATGATCGATGAAGTTAAAAATGTGGGGTGAAATATAAAAATATACACATATTAGTAGCCAAAACAATTGTTCGCATACCTTAATCTGTGGCGGCAATGATTATTTGTTTAATTCCAAGTAGTTTGCATAAAATCGAAGGTACATTTATTTGATACAATCATCATATACTAATCTTGCACTTTGACAATGACTTTTCACACAAAAAATTGCTCAAAATATATCATTTGATAGCTCTTTTCTTGTACTTTGTTTACATCTGGCAATCCTTTTAGTCAGCGGTAACTCCCCGTTGAGGAAACTTTGTTTATATACCACTGATATTGCTCCGTGCACTGAGCCGAACACATTTGTCAAAAGTAGAATATGCGATTATTGCGAGTATTGCTATTTATTTACTTGTTCTACTGTATTTTGCTGTACTATATATAAAAAGACAATGTCAGACAACCTTACTTGGCAGGAGCAACTAAAACTTAAATATGAAATACAGCTTAGTGAGGATTATTCTTGCTTACGCTACGTTGGATATCAAAGGTCAGGGAAATGTGTTGTTCTAAAATTTCGATAAAAGTTTTGTTAAATGGCGGGAATTAAAAATCAAATTTCCAGACATCTCCTACCAAGAGTTACTGGCTCTGAGTGCGTCCAAATTACCGATTAAAATCAAACCTGGTGTGAGCAGAATTGACGAAAGTATAAGGGTTATGGCATGTCAAGCATACACCAAAAGTAGAGGACTAAGAGGCCTGACCAGGAAAAACTTTCTTGAGAAGACAAAATCATTTCATGTTTTTTTTGATGAGTTACTGAATGTCAGCAGTCTTCAGAAAGACTTTGAAAAGTTGGAAGAAGAAAACAACAATCTTCGACAACAACTCCAGGATGTCGACAGCAGATGTGATGAACTTTTGCAAGATCTTTTAAAGGAGAAAGACAAGACAAAAACTGTTGAAATGGAGAGAGATCATGCCTTACTGGAGAACCAAGAGCTAAAAGAATACCTGGACTTTATTGAAGAAACAACTGTGTGTAGTAGCTGTAGTTCAAATCTGGAGAACACAGGGAAACCAGTTGGCAAAGTTGGGAACGACAAAAGAGAAGAAAAGTAAAGGAGCTGAAGTCGAGAAGTGAGCAAGCACTTTGGTTCATGGAATCGTTTGGGTTTAAATTGGACTCTATCAAGATTGAAGATCTGGATGGCAAAGTAACAGAAATGAACTATTGTGAGAATGGTTGCAGTAGTAAGACTAATTTTCAACAGTTACCAGAGAATGATAAGACAACTATTAGAGCTCTACTATATATTATGGATAAGTGTTGTGTGGGCGATACAGCTTATCATGAAATGTCAATGCTGGTTGATGGTCTCCCAAGGAGCTATTTAATTAAGCAGTGTAGAAACACACTAAATTCAATCAGTCATATCACTCGCACACCAGGAAAACACCCAGGGGCTCAGATGAGTTTTAAAGAAGAACTAAGGGAACAAATTAGAAAGAAGGTAATATTTCCTACCACCATTTCTTGCCAGAAACATGTGCACTTGCTTTGGTGAGGCCTAAATTTAGTTATTTTATAGATTGTAATGATAAATATATGTACTATTTTTATCAACTTTGTAGATACAGCTTGGAGATGTTGGAAAGCAAAAGATCAGGATTGCAGGTGATGGTGCAAAAATGTCCCGCATAGCTAATTTTATTGTGCTGTCATTTGCTCTCCTTTCTGATGAAGAAAAAGTAATGTCTTGGAAAGGTAAGAGAATGCTCTTGATAAGACCATGCCATCCATAAAAACTATCAAGTTTTTGAAAGCATAAAAACAGTCCAGTTAATAATATCTGAGACACAGATATACTGGAATAATTGGCCTTAGATCTTGAATTAGTTCTTTCTTGTCTCAAAACCTACAGTACAGTAATTCTTGATTGTACACATCATACAGGCAACCATATTGTGGGAATAGTTTCCGGAAGTGAGGATTACGACGTACTAAAAGTTTCTTGCAGAGAAATCTTTGCTGAAATCAATGATCTGGTTGAGCATGGTGAAATTGAGGTGGATGGCCATCAAATACCTCTGGAATTTTATCTGTCTGGTGATTATAAGGTTCAGTAACATGCTTTCACCCTAACTTCAAAATCAATAATAGACCTTGTGCATAATGATGTCACAAGCTTTGATGCCTGCACGGAATTCTGGTTTTAGTAGTCAACACAGCAGGAAACATCAAACATTCAAAACTATGAATGACACTAAGTCTAGAATTTTCAGCAGGCATAACGCCTTGTGACGTTATTCTGCATAAGGTCTATTACGGTACATGAACTGGCAGTTGTACCCTTTCTGGGATGAACTACATATCATACAAAAATAATGCATTCTTCTATATCTCCAAGTTTCTTCTTCTGGTTCTTGGAATGAACAACGCAATATCTGATTATGCATGCATTTACTGCTTGGTCCACAAAAATGAAAGGTACAAGCAAAATTTAGTTCAATACATGTATCTTAATTTTAAATTACCATACCGTACCAGTATTTGCAAATTTTATAAATCTTATCTGTATATGCATTGAAACATAGATTCAATGCACTCTGATGCAATCTACTTTGTTATTTATTATTTACTAATGGGTTGAAAGCATCTTTGCTGATGCAGGTGGGATACATCAAAGTAGAGGATTACTACCATAATAGTAAGAATACAAGAACACTTAGTAGCAACAGAACCATGGCCTGCAAGTCCTCATCGAACTATGGTTGCATCAGAAAGCCATTGCTCAGTATCCCAATTCAGAATGTCAGAATCGACGAACTTCATTTGCTTCTCAGGATAACTGGTACGGCACTATTCAATTGTAAATTGGTATGTGGATATTAACTGGTGACGTTCCTGGAACAGCCCAAAAGGAACGCAGGCTCATAACATAATGTAGACTTCTTTGTTCCTAACTCACAGACAGATAATGAATTCTACAACATACTGCACATGTTACTGTAACTGGCAACAATACATTGAGAATGTCCTTGGGCTGACTCTTCATGGCAGTAATGACTCCTTTTCCTTTTTCAGATATTTTAGAACGTAACATAATAAACGATGCAATTGAGCGTGATGTTGAAGAGAACCTTAATAGAGCACCATCAGACAGGGAAAATAAACACCTACAAAATGTTGTTGAAGCCATCAATAACTGTGGTGTAAGCTTTAGTGTATGGAAAAAGAAGAACGCCGATGGGACTGACAGTGGAATGCATGACTGGACAAGCATGGTTGGCAATGAGAAGAAAAAAGTTCTTGCAAAGCTGCCTGCACAGTTCCCAAACATTCTCGAACCAAACCATTGTGATACAATTACAGAAATATGGCAGGTGTGTACATAAATTACATATTTCTCAACAACTTATTTCTTGATATACATGTATGTACTGTATTCATTTCCTAGGAATTTCGTGAACTATATGGAATACTATCATCATGGAAGCCTTCTGAGGCAGATATAGATGGATTTTTTGGGAAGGCAAGTAATACATTGTCTTGTGTTACTCACATGAGTAGGGTTTACCCTGTGCATAGTACAGGTACTATGGTACCTTACATTTACAATATATTAATTGTACTAAAATAACTGTTGTGTGTGACTGTACTGAGACATTTTATATGTGCATGTAAATAGTGAAGGTGTTTTTTTTCATTGATTTTTCATAGGCCAAGAACTGGGTAGAGCTATTCCTGTCTCTTGGTGGAAAAGTGATGGGCTATGAAAAGGCTAGAATAACACCATATATACACATATTGCTTTATCATGTACCCAGATTCATCAAAGATGAAAAATCTTTGAAATCATTTACTGGGCAAGGAATTGAAAAGATTAATGATGTGGTTCGGGCAATTTATCATAACAAAAGCAACCGGCATGATGCTTGCAAAGAGGCAATACTGGCGCTTCGAAGAATTGATAATCTTCAGAATTTTGAACGAATCCCACACCAATACAAGAAACAAGACAATACCTATTGGTCAAATGAAATATTTCAGCAGAGAAGAAAAAACCGCGTCTTTGTGTAGATCCAAGAGAAGACGAGAACGATCAAGATCAATTAACCCCACAGGATGTAGACAGCATGAGTTTATGTGAAGTGAAAGAAAAACTAAAAGAAATGAAAATAAAAACAAAACTACGAAAGCTTGACAAATTGAAGGAACTTTTAAAAAGCACCATTTTGGGTGCTGCATGCACCTAAGTACAAGTACAAGTGTACAACTATATTTTAAAGTGTCTCGGCACTACATGCTCGTCTTGAGAAATGAATTTTAGCTTTCTCAATGGGCATTCTCTTTGCTTGAATCAGTTCTCCATTTTGAACAATGTAACGTTTTGGTGACCACAATAATAGAGGTTTTATTTTAATTGGAAAGTTTATTGCTCTGCCCTCGCCATTGCTATCAAGGTAATACCACCATGTTTCCTGTAGATTCAAATTGCAAAACTCATGTTTCTCATACAATTTATAACCAAGATGTTCAGATTGAACTCCCTTTCCTTTCCAAAGCCATCTTTGTAAATCAAGGTCAATCTGAGCATCTACAGGAGTAGCAGATTTCGCTTTAAGAGCCCTTGCTATGGCATCATAAAAACTTCTACTAGCTTGCTCAATTCTGCCTTGATCTGGCTTTGATGGATTTTCATAGCTCCTAAAAATGCATGAAGAGAAAAGACAACATACATTACTGAACGCAAGCATTTTGCTACATGAATTAATGCACTAGTACAGTTAATCATGTATTATTGAATGGTAAACAACATCAAAATTAGAGAACTTGTTATCGAAAAACATTAAAGTTGTGTCTGTGCTGACAATTTTACATGCAAACAGCATTGGATCATCCATGTTGAAATAATTGCTGTTTGTGTTTTAAAAGTTTTCTGTGATTTATAAAATCAAAATACATTAGGTGCACCTTGTAAGCAACATAAGAAATAGTTGCTTAAAGAACTTTTTTTTAAGGCTATGTTACACGATGCAATTTTCTTTGCCACTTGCATTGCAATTCTGGAGTAGATGCATGTTATGTATAAGTACTTTCTGAGAAGAACTAAATGCATTTTTGGCAGTATCGTATTTAAATAAAGCAGTACGTACCGTAAAAGCGCTGGATTCAAATGATCGTAGGGCTCCCAACTTGATGCAGGCAAAGGCCATCCAGACCACTTTACCAAATAATGCCAAGTCTTTAAAATAGATTTAAAAGTATGCCTATCTTTAGCCCGTCAACATACATTTTAATGAATTTATACAACAGTAGAAGACCTACATTATGAAATGCAAATTAGAAATGGATAAAATTTAGCATAAATAAACTTACATGATCAATTTGCTTTCGAGAAATAAGTCTATCAACTGGAAAAAACTTTCCTTTTGGCTTCTTTCCGCTTTCATACATAACTTCCGACGATAAATTGTTCAAATTTACATAATCAACTGGATTAGCTCTTCGTGCGGCGGACGCCATTTTGAAATGAGAATAAGGAGGCCTGGGGATCGAAAGGGATAATAACCAGTATAGACTTAAGGGATGTATCGGGATTTAAATGTCCGCGATTTCTAGCGATGTCACGGATAATGAAGCTTTGGTGTCTGTTATTAATAAGCAAACATCAAAGGATTCTTATATCATGACACTCGTTCGCCGGATGGTTTTAGTTTGTTTAGAATACAATATTTTATTCAAAGCAAAGCATATACCGGGTAAACAAAATGTCCTAGCTGATTGTTTGTCTCGTTTAGAGCTCCAAAAATTTTCACAATTGGCGCCGGCCGACATGCATCGAGCTCCAACGCCTATTCCCTTTCACCTGCTGCCGGAAAATTGGCGACTATAGTTTCTCAATTAGCTCAAAGTAGCTTGCAACCTTCTTCAGTGCCGACTTATAAACGGGCATGGGCACTTTTTACGCAATTTCATGTGGCAATTTTTAATGAGGGATCGTTCACTTTGCCTTTGTCGCCCTCAGTCGTTGCGTTATTCATAGCGTACTTATTTGACCTCAAGTACGCCTCTTCAACAGTTAACACTTATGTATCTGCACTTGGTTATACTCATCGCATGTCCGATCTACCGGATCCAACGAGAGTTTTCTACGTAACGCAAATCTTAAAGGGGTATGGTAAGAAAGGCTTCCGCTTAGATAGTAGGTTGCCTATAACTTTACCAATTCTCAATCGTCTTATTGAGGCAGCGCCTCATATTGCTGGGTCACCGTACCAAATATGTCAATTCCGGGCAATGTGCTCTTTAGCATTTTTCGCGTTCCTGAGAATTGGAGAAATAACTAAGAAGTCAAATAACCAACCCCTTCAATTGCGACAACTCTCCAAAATATCTCCCGATGATGGCCGGGTTGCAGGCATAAGGTTGACTTTCGAGGACTTCAAGCACAATTATAACAGTAGACCTTTTAGTTTGGAAATTTACAGGCAAACGGCATGCTGTCCTGTTCGCTTATTAGAGGAGTACATGATTTTGCGAGGTACCCAGCCCGGAGCTATTTTTCTATCACAACTGGGCATTCCAGTCTCGTGTGACGAGTTTGCCAATCTTCTGTGGACTCGATACTTCCAAATATAAGTCTCATTCATTTCGAATAGGCGCCGCTTCCCACGCAGCTGAACACAGGCACTCTGATGCCCAAATTCGAACTATGGGGCGTTGGAAATCGAACGCATTCCTCAAATATATACGTTTTTCTTCCCTATCAACATAGTTTGGATGAATTTTCGAGCGTAAAACGTGCGGGGAGTTTTCTGCTCGAATTGTGCGGTTATTTTATTTCTTCCTCAGCTTGCACATGGTCAGCAAGGGCGATCGTTTGCATTCCGGGGGTGAAATAAAGTGCTTATAACAGGGTGATGGAGAAGCTTCTTCTGGGCGCGGTAATATTGTGACTCTGCTAAACTAATACCAGTTAAGTGTAGATTATCAGCAAGGGCGATAATCTATGCCTTTTAACGGGCTTTGTAAGTGCCTTTTTGCCCATGTTCGTTTATACGGTCGCGCAGACCGCTGATCCTGTATTAATGTATTACGAAACTTTCTGAAACTTTCTGCATGCATCCCTTTCCTTGGGGTGGGGTCAACTTGCTTTGCTTCGTTGTTTTGGCGGTAATTTGCCTCCACCCTTTTCTGAGCGTAACTATTTGGAATTTTAATGCAATGTATTAATAAATATCTTTTGTTTAACAGAAATAAAGCGGCTAGGAGAACCATTACTCCTAGCAAAAATTATCCCAAAACGGCGTAAAATTTAATGTGTCATTATTGATGCTCAGAAAACTGAGCTGCGGAAAGAGTATGCAAAATTCATGCCTGGCAATATATCTATGCGTAAATAAATCACATTACATAAAACAAAATATTTACGAAGGAAATAAGAAATTTATGTAATGTGATTTTATAAATAGACTATTAAGGCAAGGTGTACCCCCAAGGGGATACGCCTTGCCGACGATAATTAAAAATCTTATAGTATGGGCTTTGCGTCCTATCTAAAAGACCGACAGGTAATGGATGGCACGCAATATGGGAAAGGTGGTCAATGGCCAGCAGCAAATCGAAAACTAACAAAGACCGAATACCCAAACCATAAACGGTCAGTTTAAGCGTGACATCGCGAAAGACAGATCTCCTTTAAAGTTGAACCCACCTCCTCCCCAAAGCCTCCGCTAACAATTATGTACATTGGACGATTTACCGTAGCTGATATATACAGAGAGAGGAACGTTATATCTCAATTAGTGATGGTCGTAGGCCGTATCTACAGGTGCTGGCAGTAATTTGCCTCCACCCTTTTCTGAGAGTAACTATTTGGAATTTTAATGCAATGTATTAATAAATATCGTTTTGTTTAACAGAAATAAAGCGGCTACGAAAACCATTACTCCTAGCCAAAATTATCCCAAAACGGCGTAAAATTTAATGTGTCATTATTGATGCTCAGAAAACTGAGCTGCGGAAAGGGTATGCAAAATTCATGCCTGGCAATATATCTATGCGTAAATAAATCACATTACATAAAGGCCTAGAGTTGAAAGTGGAAGCACTGCATGTTTACGCTTTTCAGTCCCTGTATAATTTATAACCTAATTTCATGTAAATCAAGCCAAATCCATATAATACATGCACACAGCAAAATCGTGAGTCTTATTTTAAAAAAAAAAATACAAACAAGTAAAATTGTTCTTGTCAGTATAGTAAGAATATTATTCTTAGCAAGAATCCAGGCAAGAATATTATTCTTACCTGGAATCTCATTTTAAGAAAAACAATTCTTGCAACAAGAATTTTCTAAAGAAAAAATACTCGTTTTAAGTAACACATTGCTTGAAATAAGCAAAATTATTATTGTATATTAAGGAACCTACTCACACAATTCTTACCTAGAATGTTACAAATAAGAAAAAAACTACTTAAAACAAGAATAATTTTACTTATAATAAGTACAAAATTTTTTGACAAAAGAAAACATTTCTAGTAATTAAGTTTATTAGCTGGCTTTGAAACATCACAGATACTTACTCTTATACATTATTTTAGTTCAAAATATTAAAACTACTTATTTAGTGGCCATACTAAATATATAAATGCCATACATTTACATCTGACAGAAATAGTTTTTTCAAAGTACTGCTAGGTTTGTGCAATACCTTGCTCAAATAAACAAGTCTTTCAAGGACTTAATTAAAAATTGCCAATTGGCAAGTTTAGGAAAGTATCCGATAGAGCTCAGATAATGAAATTAAGCCCTTGTATGAACCCAGAAGTAGTTGAATAAAAATATTCATGGAAGAAGAACACATCTATGCAAACTCACTGCATGTCTTCAATTATTACACATAAGCTAAAGTCATTCATTCCTGAGCAATGTTTCCCTTTGATTATTGACCAGCTGTTCTTAAATTTTGTATATCATGCCAAACATGAAAATATTTATAAGATCACCTGGAGTATTTTTTTCTTTGAAAATCAAGTGCTGAAACACTGTGGGTCCAATTAACCATTGGTATAGCAAATTTTCCACTGAATTTCTTGCTCACTACCTCAATCCATGTTCCTAATAAAACAAAAAAGCAAGCATACTTGAGAAATCAGAGTTAAGATAACAAATGTTAAAGAAACTAAGCAGTGCATAATATGTGTGAAATATATGATTGGGGATGCTATGCACAGTTTTGCATGCTCTGACAGATATAAAATTAGGCATAAAGGGTAGTCATCTGGTAAGCTGTCAATGATTTTTCCTTTTATCTATTACATGATAAATAAGTTTATAATCAATTGGTCAATAAGTATATAATTACCGGTATATTATATTATACATTAAAAACTAAGCCATATGCTTAGGTGAATAATCTAACAGCATTGCACAATTCCTTATAATGCATTACTTACCACAGATATTACTTTCCAATGAGACCTCTTTCATTACAGGTTTAGACATAAACATCACCACTTGTTAATCCACCATCTAAGAATGCATATAAAAAAATTTAAAAGGCAATAAAACAGTTATTTCATCCTAATTCTTAATCAAAACTTATGTATATCCAGTAACCAAGATTCAGTATATCATGATCCTAAGATTGAGTACAAATGTTTCAGCTAAAATTTGACCATGGTTTTATAGCTAACGTCAATATCACGTACACTTTTTATGGCATAGTGCCTATAGTATAACCACGTTATAATATATTTATATAAACGTCGTTCATTTATCGGGAATGATGAGTATTAAAACTGTGAATATATCTGTTTATTGTTTATAAATACGTTTACTGTTTACGCGGCAAATTCAAAAATAGCTTTCGTCTGTTTGCGCGTATAATTTTAAATCCTTACCTCTTAGAAGACTGAGATTCCCAGCCACTTTTAAAACAATCTGCGCAATCTTCTGCAGGAAATTTTGCGACATAATGTCCAGTAAATCCTATCCACAGTAATCCACAATAATCCACAGTTCTTTCCACCAGTTGGCAGTTAGCGAAGTTTAAAATATATATTTTCATAAGAAACGAACTACGTCCATTCAGAATGCTTAAATACGCATTAAAACCTTCATTTCGTCTGCATATGAAACGAAACTTGCGAATCTTTGCTCGGTTATTAAATGTTACTTAGTAAGAATGTAAAAATATTCTTGGTTGTTTGAAATAAATTGGTTGTTTGAAATTAGTATTCTTGGCAAGTGAATTGGCAACAAGCGTTTTTGATTGCCGGTTTTAAGTTAACAATGTTTCTTGCCAAGAATCCACAAAGACGCCTTCCTTGCTTTAAGAATACCAAAATTCTTAGTTAGAATACAAGCTAGAACATTTACTTGTTTTAAGAAACGGTTATTCTTGCTTAAAAAAAGTTTACTTATTCAAGTAAAATTCATTCTTGATAAGAATAATTTATCCCCTTTTACT
>NW_021164016.1:0-13678 GCF_004324835.1 Dendronephthya gigantea | reverse complement strand
GATGGACGGCGTGAGAGAAAAGCCTACAGAGAACGTGACCGCACCAATTAAGGAGTCTAGCTAAGTTCCAGTAGCCAATTGAAGATACAGGTCATTAGACCCTTACAAAAATAAACTATAGTTTTTAAAGGCGAAACTATAGTTTTAATAACTGTAGTATTTTGGAATAAAACTTCAGTGTCTGAAACTATAGTTGTTTTAGTGAAAACTATAGGTTAAAAACTATAGGTTTGTTCGAAACTATAGTTTTTACATGGAAGCAAAAGGTATTCTTTAAAAAAAAATAATTTTGACGTTTACCCAAATAATAACTGCTGCACAAAGCAGCTTTAATTTCACGAAGCTAACACAGTTCTAGTCATGCTGCCAATAATCAAACGATATTTTAACGAAAAAAGGAATTACGTTTTACTTTACTTCGGTCTTTAGTACCAGGGGATTTTATTATTAGTATATAATAAATGCAGAATATAAAAAAAGAACTACTGTTTTGAAATTTAGGCATTTACTATTAATTTAAAGGGCTAAAAACTTTCCTACAATGATACCCTTTCTTAGTATATGTTCAAAAATTCCTGTGCCATAATACTGTTATTCTTGTTGCTTTTTGAACGCCTGTTCCTCATTGTTCAGTTTAAACTTGATAGCTTTGACAATGTCCTCGTCAATAACAGGCCGCTGAAGTTCGGTGTATCTTACACTCTTGGCGTATTCTACACAAAACATAAAGAAGGGCTAAATTACTAAATCAGTAAATATGCCAACACTGCGTTTTTCCTTCAAATGCTGATTAGGTAAACAGAAATAGTCCGTCTTTGCAATACAAAGATTACGTATACACTCAAAACCAAAAACTTACTTATTAGGGAAGCTGTGTAGTTTGTATCAAGCTTTGGCTTTGTTTGCCCATTCTTCCCTTTCTGCCCTTTGTAACTGTGTGTCGCCATGTACTCTCTTGTGAGTGTTGCTCCCATCAGGTTTGCCACAAATGATCCTACTTTCTTCGTCTTTATTCGTTGAAGCACATTCTTTGAAATCGACAAGCCTGGTCCCAGAACAACCTGGTAGAAAATAAATCAATACAATAAATTAGTAAAAAAGGTGAAAAAAACAATGTAAAGTCATCCAATGAACAAAATGTTTTAAACCACGGTACTAATAATTCCATTTTCAAGACACACTCTACCTAAACCACTTTGCGTGTATTGAAATCAGAATGTAAAATTTTAAAATTCTCCAATTTACAGTGCATTTGAAAGACCTACCTTATCTGCCATAACATCAGCCAATCCAGACTGTTCGTCACTTCCACAAATTTTTGAGGAAGCATATGTGTCCTTCTCTAACTCCTGGACCTAGTTGTCATCATCACAGCCTTGTATTTCCTTACTTTTGTCTTTCAACAAGTTGTCTTCGCTAATTGCAATTACGGTTGGTTCCTCTGTAGCAAATTCTGAAAAACCACTCATCGATGTGGGAGAAGATCTGGTTGATGAGCTTGACACACATGAGATAGGAGACGATCTTCCATGATCCATGGTTGTCAAAGGAGACAATCTTGCGGAAGGCTCGTATGCTCGTACGCTCTGTTGTGAACCAAATTTTGGTGCTTGGTTTGAAAAGCCTTCCAAGGATGCAACATACTTCTTCAGTTTTCTCAAAGAAACTTTTAAATCTATAAGAAAATTAAAATGCATTAGCCAAAGACTAGGAAACATGAAATCAGAATAACAGTAAAATCATTGCCTTTTTGTGAGTGGCTAATGAATGGTGAGGAAAAGGCAAAATAAATGGCTTGTTCTAGCTTAATGCACCAGGATCATGGATTGTCCGCCGATCACCCGTCTTGTGGCACATTTTGATTAAAAGTTGGACAAATCTTTTTGAACAAGCTTACCATCACTACTTTCGATTTGTTCCCGAAGTCTTTCATTTTCACTTTTTAGGTGTTTGATTGTTGCCAGAAGCGTTCTATTTTCTCTTAAATGTTTGCAATCTTCATCACATACACTGTTGTCATCAAATAATTTAAGACTTTCCTAAATATTAAAATTATAAGCAATGAATACATATGTGTGCTGCCTGTGCACCAATGGACGACTTGCGCTTTAGACTAATTTCTTACATTGACGATAAAAAGGACATTTTCTGAAAGAGCTTACTAAAATTAGTAAAACTGCCAAGTTTGGCTGGAAGTTGTTGTAAAATACGGAAAATACAGCCATGCGAAGTTGACGATTTTTGTATACTTTTGTATTATGGCTGGAAGTTTGTAACTAATTTAGTTACACATTTCCGCACGTAATACAAAAGTATACAAAATATGCCAACTTCGCATGGCTATACTTTCCGTATTTTACAAAATTTTGCAGCCAAACTTTGCATCTGCACTAATTTAAGTAAGATCTTTCCAGCGGTGGTGATTTATTTTCTTCTAGTCACTTCTATCAAAAATTAGTCTAAAGCGCAAGTCGTCCATTGGCATCTTTCCTAATTATCAACAACTGCAAGAATGTAATGTGTTCTTACTAACTCATGTGTCTATCTACCATCTCAGGTAGTATAAGGAAGCTTTTATATTACTGCTATTTCAATGCTAAAAGCTTAAATAATGTTAACATTTAGCTTTCACATCGTCTTATATACAAGGTGATTTTACTCTTTCTGACAGAGGCTTCCTTTTGACCTGTAACTATACAAACCTTCCTGTATCTTTCCTTTATCATGTTAGCCAGATTGGTTGATCGCTTTGATTGCTCAGCATTTTTAGATGCTGCTTTCTGCCTCTTCGTTGCAGCTGGTTCTTGCTGAAGAAAACAGGATCAGAAATAAATGTGGGGAATATAAACTATGCACATAACTTGCTCATTACTATTATTTTTGTATATGTGCTCAAAAAACACCTTGTTAGAGAAAATTTGGAATGGAAAAATTATCTCTGTAACTTTAAGACTTTTACCTGTCTTTCTGTGTCACTGTCGCTATCATTTATAACACGGAAACCTTTGCCTGTTTTAACCGGAGAATCATCTTCTCTCATGTATTTGAGTAACCAGTCTTTGTCATCTATTGTTTATTTAAAATATAACAAATATGAACAAAGATTATGGCAGGGATGGACTTGGTGCTGATTTCTGAATATGTCGTATCTAAAAGTGGGAAGTAATATATGCTGTTATATAGACAAATATTAAATTACTTGAGACTTCACACACTCTGCTCTGAATTATTTGGGATCATTTAGATGATTAGGACTTCAATCACCATGATATGAATTATACTTCAAACATGATTATATTTCAAAACAGCCTGATCTGAATCATTTGGGATCATTTATATGATTAGGACTTGAATATATTAACTATAAAACCCATCTTACCCTAAATAAATTATATTTATTTCAAGACATAAAACGCCAAAGGCGAACAATAATGACTCAAGGAATATATAAACTTAATTTCAAACCTGATATCTTTACAATCTCGGCAGGGAATTTTCTTTTGGTTGCTTTCTTGGATTTTGTATCTTTCCAAAGAACCAACATTTTTGTCCCGTTCTCGATTTCATTTTGTTTATGTTCCTGAGTAAAAACAATATCGGAATATGGAATGACATCCCAAGCATTCTCTTCGAAGAAATTAACCAAAGCGTAAGCCATTAAGTCGTTTAATTGCCGAGGTCTTTAAAACACTGTTGTCGGTAAATTCGAAATGGCCGCCAAGAGAGTTGGCATGTCATACTCAGGTCACATGTGGGCAAATTAAAATGCGAGCATGCCCATATAGGGAATAATCGGATATTCACGTCTCGTCTCGACGCAATAGTTTCCCAAAATATCCCAAAATATCCCAACTAATCCCAACATATTTCTTTTGTGATTTTCCTCCGATCTGCCGTTTTCCTTGAACTAATTACTGAAACTGTTAAAAGATAAAAGATTCTGAGAGTCTTGAAGATGGTCAAAGGTTAAACACGCTTATGTGTTGAGTACAAAGGTATGTAAATGTTAATGTATGCTAAATATTGGTAATCGAAATCTATATATATATATATATATAATATATATATATATATATTATATATATATAATATATATATATATATATATGTATCGCAAATCACTTTTTCTTGACTACAGATTATGCAAATAAAAAAGTGCAGCTATAGTTTCTCTAGAATAACTATAGTTTTATTAGTAACCATTTGTTGTAAACTATAGGTCTTTAAAAAAACTATAGTTCAAATTTAGTTTCAATTATAACTATAGTTTCCAGCGGCTACTATTTGTTGAAAACTATAGTTTTTAAAACAACTATAGTTAAAGTATAGTTTGGAACAAAACTATAGTTTCGAAAAACTGTAGTTTCTGTATTTTGAAACTATAGTGTCACGAATAACTATAGTGTTTTTGTCTGAAACTATAATTGTTCAGAAGAACTAAAGTTTTAAGGCAAAAAACTATAGTTATTTTGTCGAAACTATAGTTAGTTTTTGTAAGGGGATCAAGATCATTAGATCTGGTCGCACAAGAAAGACAGTATAGAATTAGTGCTTTAGATTTTAACATATATTTCGAACAGTTGCGTTAAAATTAGAATTCAATCAAGTTAACATTTATTGGGACGGTGAACACTGAACGAGGCACAACTTTTATATTCTAATACTGTTTTATATTATAATAGGGGGGGGGGTGTTGGATTTTATGCGGAAATAGAATGATTATTATAATGCATGCAAACGTCATGGGTATAAATTATTACTGCATGGGGATCAATAGTAAGTAAGAAAATTGGATAATTAAGGACAGATTGGAAGTGAGGGTTAAACACACAAATTCCCAACACAGCCTCCTACTGCCATGAATGACCGGTCTTGTTAAAAACAAATATTATAGGTAAATAAAAATATCTACAATCCCTCGCGAACATCTTCGTCTTATATATTATAATCTCTTATCTTCGCTTTTACCTGGGAGAGTGTCCATTTCCCAGCTGCCTTGACAGACAGCGCAGCCTTGGAACACTCTGGCTTGAGATGCACGTGACTAGGCTGACCTTTGACCGTGAAACTGTCCGTAGTTGAGAAACTTTCCCGAAGCTGAGACATGCTGACTTCGTCCCCGCGATGGGTTAATCCAGAACTGTCCTCGTCTAGTAGTTTCCAGACATCTTGTAACGACGCGCGGTCGTCTGATGAGAACGAAGGTTGCCATGGCGAGACGATTTCGTCACGAACAGTAGACGATTCCGGTAGGCCTGCTTTTTCTGCGAGTTCCGTGTTTGAAGAGTGTTTTTGAAGTTTTGGGCCGACGCGGAATTTTTTTTGCGAGGAGATAGCGAATGCTGATCATTATTCCTCGCTAGTGTTCTCTGTGCATACTGCATGCAGTTCTTTGCTTGTTAGTTCATATTGCAACTGTTCCAAACCCCGTAGTTGGGATCGGGATGTTTGCGCCACATTCTGCGGATCTTTGGACGATTGACGTGCCTCAATTGAAGGCGATTTTTTCCCTCCTAATATATAACGATAGAATAACATTCTAAAATCAAAACGGTGGCAGCGGTACACTAATCGATTTTACCACGAGATTACTTATTTCAGCATCTCTCATTATACCAAAGCCGCCACGCTGCGGAGAAACAAGAAATTTTCGTGTTCTCAATAATTGTAGTTTTTCTCAACTTCTATTATATAGGTTTAAACTTTTGTTCTTAACAATTTATCAAAAATGGTTTAAAGACGCTCTGCAAAACAATTTTATTTCATATTTCAATCAAAGGACGCATTAAACGAATGTTTAGTCCACCCGTTTTCGGTACATTTTCAAGTACAAGTTTAACTTATATCTTATCAATTAACTTGCATGTTTTCTTTCAACAGTTCCAATTGAAGTTTTTCGCCATATGCTTATAACCGACCGGCGTTTGCCCAGACGTTATTCCGCGGTGTTCTGGAGCCCGGTCACGTGTCACTACCCTACATGCGGTAGTGACGTAATCATCGCGGGATCTCTTTGCACATGCAGTTAGTCTTTTGCGAACAACAGAAGCTACGCATCATGATTATAGGAAAAATGTATTCAATTCATTCTTACAGTAATTTATTTCGACTAACGTATATATATTAATGCCATCTTAATAGATATTCCAAAATATCCCTTCAAATACCTTTATATTTCAACAATTCAGCTCTCAGCTTATTTCCCATTTTAATCAACTGTTTGCGTTCTTTTGTTACTCCATTTTTCCGTTGAGCAGCTTGACGTAGTTTGGTGTGTAATCCTTTAGATGACGATACTACTCCCTTCATACCAGGACTTCTGAAAAAAAAGGAAAACGTTTAAAATTTAAATCCTGACAAAATCATTCAGAATTTTATGAAGTGAATTTAGGGTTTGTTATGTGTTGATGAGAAATGTTGATGAAAGGTTTTCCAGCCGCAATCAATTTACTGTTTTGGAAAAGGTCGTAACTTACAAATTGAACGGGTTTGAATGAAATATAACTCCATAGACAGGCGTCATAGTTCACGCTATTTTAGGTGGATCAGAACAGCAAGAGATATGCATTCTATATATGGTCTAACAACTGACAGTGGTTGGGTTACATCACAATCTATACGTTTCAATTAATTCAGTAGATTTAGAATGTTCTACGGCAGTCGTGATTGTTAAGATTCTAAACACAAATAAAGATAGTATTTCAAAAGCGTCAGACAGTACACTCACCTTTCTCTCGAAGGTCTTGTATAAACTGACTTTCTGGATTGTACGTATTCACACTCTAAAAAAAGGTGTGTTCAAATAACACACCTTTTTTGTCCAGAATATAACACAGGTTAAGGTGTGTTTTCTTACACACGCAGGTGTGTCCCAAAACACACCTTAAGGTGTGTTTCTTGCTTGTCCAGAATTTGACACACTATAAGGTGTGTTTTGCAAAAGGTGTGCTTTAGTACACACTAAGGTGTGTTTTGAAACACACTGTGTGTGTTTTCCTACACAACTTTGGTGTGTTTTCCTACACAACTTTGGTGTGTTCCAAGACACATACTGCTAGGTGGTGCAAGGTGTGTTTTGGAACACACTAAGGTGTGCTACCCAACACACAAGATCAAATTGCCTAGGGCAATTATCTAAATAGAATGAATAGTCAGAACAGTTTGTCCATAAACAGTGAAATATGTATTAAAAATAGAAAACATTATCATACAAGAAAACACTTACATATATTCACAACAAATATTTAAAAGTCATATGGAAAATTTGCCTTAATAATAATTTGCCTTAAATATATGGCATGCATATAATATAAGCATGAATGTCCAGGCATGTATAAATTGTTCTTAATCAGAATTGTCCTTAATTCCTTGGTGCACCTTTGCCATAAATGAGGAAAATTTTGTTCCTCTGTAGTTGCCATCATTTGTTGGCAAAAGAATGTCTTGTAGGAAAAGCAAGCATCCTTCCATACTTTCAGGGTAGGAGACGTGATATGCATAGTAACAACAAAGCAGGTCGATCAAACCTTGGAGTATACCTTCACTCTCAATAAATGACTGGTCTTCACCTGCCACAAAAACTTGGTTGACCTCCTCAGGAGACCCAATCACAACCAAGCGAAACTCGACATTCTTGTCTTTGAACAAGGTTTCTGGTCTCATGGTGGATGCAGGCTGTAAAAACAAAATTAAAACAGTTAATTACAATTCCAGCATTGAGGGTAAACCTAAAGATTAAGATCATTGATTTGCCACTAGCTATCTACTAGAGTGTGCAAGGTGCAATTGACAAATACATACATCTTTGAATTTTAGAACACTTGTTGTTGTTCCTTTGTTCCTTTTTGTCTTTCTCTCAATTTGCTCCACAGCCTCCACAACCTGTTCACTTCTCATTTCACATTCCTTATCCTTAATTTGTATGACAGCTTTCAATGCAGTCTCCAACTTCTTTTCAGCCTCTTTTTCCCAATTTTTCTGCCCAATGATTCTGCTAACTTCTTTTCTTACCTAATTAAGATAATCAAAGACATTTTGCAGGTGTTTGAAACAAGTTGCCATTGCTTCAATAGGGTTACCCATTGTTTTAATATTATACCCTAAAAACTACATGTGTAATATGACTGCACAAGACATCATGTGAAGATACTTACAACATTTGGATGACCAAGATATGGACATTCCTCCAAGACCTCTGTAGAAGATGTAGCTTGATTTTCGATAAGTTTCCTCCGCTCATTAAATGTGTCGACAAAGAGTTTTGCAAATGTTTTAGGAGCCATTGCACCAGGTTTTGCTTTTTTCAAAAGCTCCATATTTCTTTTTTGAGCTTGCTCATCATCCTCTGCAGTCAGTTTTATTTTCTTTGAGGCACTTTCATTTGCATAACCATGGGGTTGTCCATGCATCGCTTTGTTAACTGTCCGCCGCCGAAGGTTTCTGAAGAATTGCGACAATTGTTTCTGGATTGATACCTATATATGTAGACAAAATATGATATTTGGGATTAGGATCATTGCCATGACAAGTATATTTTAAGTACATATACAGAATATTCCCTCTTGTGACACTTACCCAATAGCTTGCTTGATTGGAAATCTCTCAACTCAGGGAATTTCTCGCACACTAAAATGGCAATCCTCTTGTAGTCACCTTGCTTTGGGTGGCTGGACAAACCATAATAAAAGGTCCCTACATCTGCAATCAGCTGTGTTCGCTCAGGGGCAACAGAGCCATTTTTTATTGCCATCTGCACTCGCACAGAGAAACTCTCAGGAAATGGGAGAGTGTTTGGTAGGGCTGTGGCATCTGAACTATTAGTAATAGGTTTGGGACTCTTGAGTGGTTTCTTCATTTGAACACCTGCTTTCACACTTTCAACACTGCTTTCACATGCCATGGTTGGCAAAGGTGGTTTCACTGGCAAAGGTGGTTCCACTGGCAAAGGTGGTTCAGTTGGCATTGGTGGTTCTAGCTCTGATGTGTGTGGTTCATCATCATGTGGCATCACAATTTGCTGAGGCATTTTTTCCTATTATTGACAAATAGTAAATACTTTCATGTAAAATATTGAGAAGTAGTCATTATTAGTGATGGGAATACAATTGATTATTTCAATTGCCCAATGTGACAGTGCCTTCTCTCGGCTTATAATTTTCAATTAGTACTGTTATATAAAAGCCTGTTAGGCAAACTAAAGGAATTAACGACAAATTAATATTCTTGTTAAATCAAAGTTTATATTTATATCCTGTTTAAACAAAGTAAACTTACGTTTTCTGTTGTCGCAGATAAAGTAAAGGCCAATTTTTGTTTTAGTTGAATTCGATGGCCAGATTTAGGTAAGACCGCTTTGAATTCGTCGATGTCTTGCATCAAAAAGTTCAATGTACCCCCATCAATAGCATTTTCTGAAACATTATAATCATAAACTGTTAGTAGATCGTATTCATTAAACTGTATAATAAAAAGAAAGCTTAACGCACACATAAAAACTTAAACGCTTTAGCATTTTGGCAATGGTTCAACCACATGAGGCATACCTTTCAGTTGATCGCAAATTTCTCTTGAGATGCCTTTTGATAACAAGTGAGCAATAAGGTCTTCAGTGAACATTGCTACTAAACACACAGCCATACTTGTGATGAAATTATATTTAAAAAACAGAGTAAATGTTGTGAGTAATCTTCTTGGAACGTCGAACGGGCAAGATATCAGTCAAATTTTTACAAGCAGGTCTAAATTTCCCGCATCACACCATAGGGAATTCCTATTGGCAGACTTACGGTCACGTGTTACTTTAAATACCATATATGGTATTCCCAGTGGTGACATTACCGTGAGAGAATAGAATGGCTCCCAGGCCTTTTGCAAATGCTCCAATTTTTCGGCTAATATCGATTGAAAACATACTGGGAAATAAACTAAGTATTAAAAGTCAGTAAGGCACAAGGCGAAATAATGTGTTTTTAGTATATACAAATGGCCGAATCAACTGAATTTCGCTGCGATTACTGTAATTTTGTATGTTGCAGCGGACAAAGTAAGCTTTTTTTTATCACTTGGTTAAAATACACTCAAACGAGCCGAATTTCAAGATATTTTGTAACAGCTGTCCACGGTCGTTTACAAAGATAAACAGTCTCCAAAAACATTATTACAGACAGCATAGGCTTTAACAGTGGAAGAAGACTTAAATGATGGGGAAAATGAGAACCATTTTCAGGAGATGTTTGACGAGGGAGAAGCACGAAGTCTAATGCAACGCCATGCTGCCAAATTCCTTTTATGTTCCAAAACAAGAGGTATGCTCACCCAGAGTGCCGTGGACTTGGTCAAAGATTCAGCGAAAAATCTACTAACTGAGTATTTGGACATAGTCAAAAAATCGCTTGTCGAAAAGATAAACAGTAATCCTGGTCAAGAATTGCAATTTGACCAAGATGTGGAAAAGTTATTTTCAGCAGAGAGTGTCTTCGACGGAGTTGATTCAGAATACCAACAAAGATCATATTTTAAGCGTCATTTCAATTTGGTGGTAAATTACCAACCTACCAAACCTGAACCAGCTGCCAGCTTTGTCAGCTTGCTTTATATTTTTTTAACTGATTTGCAGGAACCAATAGAAGTTGAGATGGGAAAACAGTGGAGAAGTGATTTTCGACAAGGGAGAAAAATACTTAAACGTGTCACAGTTTTTTTATCAAGTTCCATTATTAAAGACTTTGGAGGTACAAATATATTTTATATGAAAGACTAGCAAATAATTGATGTCACTATTCTGGTGCTAAATGCCATTACTTTGGCTTTTCAAGATTCAAATCACTGGATGCATCCATTTGTTGCAAATATTTTTTTCAAACATTTTTTTGATCATATATTTTAGGCACTTCTTCAAAACCCAGATGTTTTAAAGGAAGTTGAAAATCCACATTTTTCATGTGATGGTGTTCTTCGAGATGTAATGGATGGGGATTTTTTCAAGAGTCATCCAGTATTCTCCCTCCACAGTGATGCCCTGCAGCTGTTGGGCTATTATGATGATCTAGAAATAGCCAATCCTTTAGGTTCAAAAGCAAAGATTCATAAAATTGGTGTGTGTCTTTATATTATGTCTATGAATCTATGAACAGCTTATTTCATAAGCATGTTAGCTGCCCAATCACATATAAAATTTGTTTTTAGGTGTCTTTTACTTTGTGCTGGGCAATATAAGGCCAATGTTTAGATCAAGCATCCGCAGTATACAACTTATAGCTATTGCTAAAACAAAAGACATCAAGTCATTTGGGATCGATAATCTTTTGATGCCATTCATTGAGGATGTCAATTGTTTGGCGAAGGTATTTTTACTTTATGCATTACAGTATTGTATGTATATAAGAAAAAAAAAAGACAAAATTCCTCTAGTATGCAAATTTGTCCAACATTATAGCTTCCTATATTTTAGGCTAATGGTCACTGTTTTACCATAAATGGTGTTGCCCGTGTGTTGGAGGTGATCTGTTATTGTGGACTGGAGATACACTTGGTAGCAACTATGTCAGTGGTTTCAAGGAAGGTGTTGGAGGAGCATTGCGAATTTGTAGGCATTGTATGGGAACAAGACTGGAGACCAACAATAAGGTAAATATGCTATAATTTGAAGAAATAGCTTTTTTCCCTTACTGTAATTTGGGAGATATTTTGCTGAGCAATAAGGGCATTTTTACAATTTACACAATGTGCATTTGGATTACCTTTCTGTTTTAGTTTTTATCTGAAGACTTTTCAGAAAGAGATTTGGATAATCACAGACAAATATGTGCATGTATTGAAGATGAAGATAATGCATTAAACATCCGTGAACAACTTTCCACAACCTATGGGGTAAACAGATTAAGTGTGTTGGATAAGGTGCAACATTTTGATGTTTGCATTTGCATTCCTGAAGATATAATGCATATATTTTTGGATGGCTTGGTACCCTATGAAACAAAGTTGATGCTGAAGTATCTGATTGATGAAAGCAGATGTATCACACTCAAAGAGTTAAATCGGAGGATTGAAAACTTTGATTATGGATACATGAACAAAAAGAATAAGCCAACTGCAACTAACAGGGAAACAATCAATGGTGTCACTGAAGCTAAGCTTAAACAATCAGGTACATATACTTTTAAAACCCTTTCTTTCACTGCAGTCATTGGGAAAGTATTAACTAATTTATATGTCTTGCTTTATGCAGCCTAATTGTCTTGAACTACCAAATGTAGACTATGTAATGCTATTTTAACCTGAGTCTTTTTGTTGCAGCATCTCAAATGTGGTGTTTATTCAGGTTCTTGCCAATCATGATTGGTGATAAAGTGGATGAGCAACTGGAAAACTGGCATTGTTTGCTGAAACTTTGGAATATTGTTCAAATTTGTACTTCTCCAGGAATAACAAAGGCTGATGCTGCCTATTTGAAAGTTATGATTAATGATCATCACAAAATGTTCAAAAATCTCTACCCTAATGCATCCATAATTCCAAAAATGCATTATCTTATACATATACCTGATGAAATTGTTAGGTAAAAAATTATTGATGTAAAAGTTACTTCCAAATTATTTTTGAGTGTAGAGAACATCATCCTATTAAATTATTGATGATTATAATTAAATGTTTGCGTTGTAGGGTTTGGGCCACCTAGAAATATCTGGACCATGAGATTTGAGGCTAAACACAGTTTCCTGAAAAGTTCAATTACCAAGAACTTTAAAAATGTCCCAAATCACTTGCATTTTCCCATCAAAGGTATATATTTTTAAAATCATTGTGCACAATTAGATTGACTTGTATTCCACCCCTCTAAAGTAGCTGTGTTTTATCACTCTAGGCTTAGTTTGAATAAATGTGTAGATTTGTGTATTTCAATTATACATTTTTTACAGAATGTGTATTTATCATACTAATCATGGTGTAATTGTTTTTTATTTAGGAACATGTGCTGGAACCTTCTGAGTTCTCCAAGCAGCCCTTGACTAATTACCTGTATAGTGGTGATGTTGTTGGATTAGGTAATAATGCATATAGTTATTAAAAATTTGTAATTTTACATATGTATAAATATGCATATACAGCTATTATTCCAATTTAAATCTATTTTTTCATGTGTTTCCTAATGTCTGTTTAAGGCGATCACAATGTTGATTTGCACAGCTATCCATATTTTGGCATGATAGCTCAAGCTGCTAGTGTTGATCAACTGGCACAGCCATGTAAAGGAAGCAGGTAATATTTATCAGTTTAATATTGCCAAGTTGTTTTTTAATGTAATTATGAATAAAAATTATATCATTATATGACATAATAAAGGACTAACTACTACAATATTCAATCTAGCTACTATTTATCAACTGAACTATCTCTTAATATCACTGTGATTTATCAGGCAAAAACTGAATTTGGGATGAGATGAATCATACTATCTTATGTTTATCAAATGAACTATTGCATTGTAATCTAATTTTTTAGTCATGTTAGGCATGTGGAGATTCATGGCATAATTTACAAGCCAGGGGCCGGTTGTTCGTACGGCGTTTAGCTTAAACGGCGTTTAGTCGCTATCCACCGTATAAATTTCCTATCCTGCGGATAGTTAAACGCGCGATAAAAGCGCGTTGCACAAAGCCCGTTTAGTAGCGCGTTTAAC
>NW_021164015.1:0-12500 GCF_004324835.1 Dendronephthya gigantea | reverse complement strand
AATTACCTATAACTTGTTAAAACCAATTTAATAGTTTGTATCTTGAGCATATCATTTTTACTGTCACTCCAAATAAATCAGTATGCATGCATATTTCAATCATTCTTACTGATATGATATCACAACGAAATTACACAACTAAAATATAAAAAATAAAACAATTATAAAATATGACTAAAAGTTCATAACAAATATCAATATATACATAATCACAACAACTGCACATGTCGATTATAAACGCCACAGTTCGTTAACAATGATTTGTTTTTGCTCAGTAAATTCCTCCTCGTCCAAGGCACCTAAACTCCTTAATTCTTGAAGTGATTTCATTTGATTTATCAGCTGTGTTCGGCTACTCTACATGCAAAGAAAAATTAATAAAAAACATATCGGTTAAGCTAAACTGGCGATAAAATGCATAAAAAGTCAAATGTTATGCTTATATACCTTTACAGTGAAAATTTCATACCAGTGCGTTCTTTGACGTACTCAGTAGTTGCGTTAGCTGGATCCTTTAATATCCCGGCATTAGCTACCACTGCAGAGGCAAACGCTTCAGTGAGAGTTTGATCCTCTCTGGTGTTGCTTTTCGTTGATTTTGATTTAGCTCCTCCAAGAATAGGAAGGCTAGGTGCCATTTCATAACTATCGTGATGGCCCATTTCCTAATTGGTTTAAATTCAGATATGTGTACATGCATTCTTTTAACCGCACGTTGTTATAATATGACAAAATATAATTATATTGTACGCGCATGTGCACTGCATGGTGCATGTGGATATATTTTAATAAAACTAGTGTTGTTTCCCCAATTAATACCAGCGAGACAGACAGCTGCAATTTTATTTATGCCATATATTGCTAATATATTTAAATATCCATGATCATACGTACCATTGTTTGAGTCCAGAGCATCAAATGTCCACGTGGATAATTTTTCCCGTGCAGTTCTTCTAGCTTATTAAATATCTCACGTGCACATTTACTGCTTTTTCTCCATTTCTTAGATTTAGATGAACGGCTTGTGAGAAAATTGTCGTCTTCAGACAGTTTATCGCTTTCGCTGGTGTCTAAACAAATTTGAATAACGTTTTGACGATTAATTATGAACATAAGCTAAAATCAACCATGCATTCAATATTGAGAAGCCCCGTTACACGTTCTAAAACAAAGCAAAAATATCTCACCGAAAAAGTGCTTGTTGCCTGCCTCCTGTTTTTTCTTTGCTACAAAGAGGGTTGCCTTATTAGTCCCCTCCAAATAGCAAAAAGCATCTTCGAAATCGCTTTCCGTCTTCATGTGCTTCTTACTATTTTTTTGGCCGATCCAGCCAAATTCAATTTCCTTCTCTGAGGCCGCACCGACTTCATCCCCGAAGTAGGAAAAGAACGTCTCTTGCATTTGTTCTATATTCTTTACCAAGCAGAAAGATTCTAAAGAGTGTTACTTTCTTAAACTGTCGAGTATCCTTCGGGTTAATAACGCTTACTATGACATTTGTCAAATCCATCTATATCTCTTTGTCTGGCTGTGCATGTAATATAAAAAGCACACCATCTTAAACGACAATATTAATGATATTCATATAGTTGTAGTTTTGTTCTCATCAATATTGAGGATTGTCTCCTCAGGATTGTCTAGTATAATTACCTTTCTTCCAGACATTATACTTTACAAAATATTGACGTTTTGCTCGATAAATACTGTTTGCGAGAGGCTGCGTTAACAATACGAAACAAAGGTAGTTAGTTTATCGCTGCAGAAGGGAGAGTTATAAGGGTAATGCGCCATTGAACAATTAAGTCTTTATACTTATGACTTATCTATGCTGGGTGCCTGCAATTTGTAGGTCGTCGTTTAAATTAAAAAGGAAACGGTTGAGATATAAACTTACCAACACGCTAATCGATTCAAAATAGAGCACAACAATACGATCTTTTACATAATAGAGAAGAATAGATCAATTGGATGGGACTACATTTTGTTTAGATCAATTAATACGCGGTTCAAGAGTTCCTAGCAAGGCTTACCCCCCCCCCGATTAAGTTTTCTTAATTATCCTATTACACAACATGCATATGCAATTTTAATTAGATTTTGAGTATCTATCTATCTATCTATCTGCGGCCAACGTTTTTGCAAATGGGTGTATATATATACACTGTTAATTTTGAAGTGTTAAAATAGCACCACCGTAGGTGCCAAATCAACACCATGCGGTGGTGTTAAATAGAAAGTGCTATTTTGGCACCAACTTCGGTGCTAATTTAACACCACCAAATCTGGGATTACGCTAAAAGTGTCAATATGACACCATATTACCAGCACCATTGTTAGGTGCCAAAATGACACCTCTTTTGCCGACGGAAAGTGTTAAAATAACGCCATATAGGGAGTTAAATATGGGGTGTCAAAATAACACCAAATGGCGGATAGGCCGGGAAAGAGCATGTTTGTTTGTTTTTAAGTTATTGGAAAATAAATTTGTATTTTTGATTCCCGTGCGTTTTCGCACAACTATTTATCTAAAAGACGACATGGAAATTCGGCTTGTAGCTATGAATACGTCAGTTACGTTTCTATATATAAAAAACCCCGAGATACATCGATAGTGATCGATTGTCCTTTTTATTTTATCAAACTATGTTATTTTGTGCTATGTATTGATTGCTAAAAAGTAAATATTTCGCAATCGCGTATAGGCATACGATGTATGTATAAGGAACGAAATATGACACGTGTAGGCGCTTGCATGCAAATTTTTTGAGCGCGTCGTTTGAAAACTCATCTGAATCGTATATTCATCGAGATGTTTATGCTGCTGTGTTAAAGACGTTTTGAGCGTATTTACTCAACTATTTCTGTACTTCTAAATATCCTGAACAACAACGGACTCCTATAACGAAATTTCAAGGCAATTGGTTGTGGTATTATCTCAGAAACATCTTGGTAAGAGTTTTTGAATTTGATGAAATACAGACACATACAGTATCCATGTTCGCTCAAAGTCAAACGGCTAAATCGCCAAACAAACAAATGTGTGCTATTTTTCTATTCTAGAGAAGCCAAATGACGTATTCTATTTTACTGCGATCACTTCAGGAAGCTGTGGTCAAAGAAAATATCATTGCAATAATAGGTATCTATTCATATTTACTTTACCGTAATTTTATGCGTCTTCGCTTGTCTCTTATATTATTGACATAATTTAGCGATATTTTATCCTATATCAACGATTGTCCGTGCTCTATTTTCATATATTAACGATAATCCTTGCTCTATTTTGATAAATTTGATGTTAGAGAGCAAGTTATTTGTTTAAAATCAATGCCTGTGTATGTCTTTTGATAAAATTATTACTGTAAGAAATATAATCTCCTACAGATTACCTGAGAGTCCCATTTAGCCTGTCATTTTTCAAATTCACATTTATATTTTAGTCAAACAACAAAGTATGTTTCCATAATTTAGTAAAATCATTTTCTTTTGCAAGTAAGGTTTGCAACTGAACACATTCTATTATTTTGTTGCAGGTAAAGTGGAAGTGAAATGTGCAAGAACAAATTGGTCCATGGTATGGCTGGCAAATTTCAATCAGGAATGCCAAAAATTGGGCCAAGAAGTATGTATTGGTTCTTTCGAACAGGATAGAAACAAGAAACAAGATTAGCTGCACAGAGAATCAGGTAAATCATGCAATTAATATACTATAATTTTCCCAAGGACAAAATTACAATGTCACTTGTAGTTTATTGCCCCAAAATCTGCAATTTAGATTGTCTTTATCCAATGCTTAGTGTGCCTATTATAGTTTTGGTAACCTAACTAGATTTTCTGCTATTGATATTTGATAAACAATTTGTTTTTCAAAACAGACATTAAGAGCACAGCTTGTGGTTGCTTTAGGTCTAACTAAAGGAGAATCTCTCCTCTTTATGCTAAGAAACCTTGTGGGCTGACTTGACTTGCTAATAATACTAATGATTATTGATAAATTTATCTTAGGGTTGATGACTCCATATACAGATGAGGACATACAAATAATAAAAAATGGCCATGGAAGAACATGCTGGGAAGTGAGTTTTTGTGGATAAATTTATACGAACTTGACATTACTTGTCGAAAATTGTAATGTTGCATTATAAGAACTTGACATTGATTGTCGAAAATTGTAAATAATTGTCTGGTTGT
Organism: Dendronephthya gigantea; assembly: GCF_004324835.1. NCBI lineage: Eukaryota > Metazoa > Cnidaria > Anthozoa > Malacalcyonacea > Nephtheidae > Dendronephthya > Dendronephthya gigantea. The sequence continues at coordinate 8,309 of NW_021164015.1, read as the reverse complement.
TTTTTGTAAATAGTCCTACAGGAGCAATTGTAAATATGCAACTGTGACCAAATATATTGATTTTTAGTTTCCTTGTATAAGTGTCATTAATTTTGATTTAGATATGATTACTGCTGTTAGAACTGCACATTAAATTGCAGTAGGTAAAAAGGTGCTGCTTTAACACCAAATGTAGTGCTATTTAAACACCCAAAGGTGTTATTCTGACACCAGAATGGGCGTTAATTTAGCACCAGGGATTGGAGTTAATTTAGCACCCAGGTCATGGTGTTAAAATAGCACCTCGACAGGTGTTATTTTTGCCATATTCATTCAACACCTTTTTTGGTGCTAAATTAACACCTTCAAATTAACAGTGTATATATATATATATATATATATATATATATATATATATATATATATATATATATATATACATATAAAGAAAGACACGTAATTGATCTCATGTGTTCAATATTTTAATAATATAATAACGATATTTGTGACCTTTCACGGGAAAACATACGTTAACGCTATTTCGTTCGTTCGAAAATATCGTTCGTTATCCGTTCGTTTGCCGTTCAAACGCTTGAAGCGTTCGTTGAAATGATTTTCGAGATCGTTCATCGTTCGAAATTGCCCGTTCGAACGCTTAGGAAAAAACGTTTGAAAATTGGTCCAAAAGCATTCAACCGTTTGATATACCGTTCGTTGAAACGTTTGCCGGAATTTCGTTCAATCGCATTGGATTTGGTTCAACATATTAGATTAAACATTTAAGCGGCAAAATGAGCAAATTTGAAATGGCGCCTATCAACTGTTTATGCGTGCATGAGCGCGGGGGTAAAGATCTTTACCAATAATTTCGCGAAGACTGTCCCAAATATTTGCTGGATATTAGCATATATGAAGAAGTCAAGGCGTTTTAACGCGTGCATATATAAAGGTTAATACCAGGTATGAACACTAAATGAAACAGCTATGATATAAGGAAAGTCATGACGGGGCCACTTTATTAGGCGCGCTTGCAATTATTTTCCTGCAAGCATTGAAATCAGGCTTATCCATGAAATCATCAACTGAATTCGTATAACGGTTGTCTCGATTTAAACTGAAGTTTTTTTTCCCTTGAGTGTATTTGCTTCGCTAAACTGTAGCTCCTTTTTGACCATGCATATATCGAAATATGACACGCATTCGAAGTAAGATTTCATATAGATGATCATGCAATTGTATATAACAAACGTTCTCAATTGCATTTTATGTATATGTTAACGTGAGTAAAATGTATTCGAATATAAATGCGCACTGCAATATAACCTTTTAGATTGTTTATCATGGCCGGTGGAATCAAGTTGGGCCACGATCATCCAATCATTCCGAATAAACATGACATGAAAGGTTGCCAGACCTTGAAAATGGCTTGGCTGAGGTTGGAATTTAAGTTGTTAGCTTGGGCCGTGGTGGTTACAATTTATAGGATGCATTTACTTACATTGAAACAACAATTGTTTACAAATTTTCCTGACATTTTTCATAAAAAAGGGTAGATGCTACCTCGAAATATATATAATTATATGATATAAAAAAATTTCGCAAGACAAAATGGATTAATGCTTTCATGCATGTCTTAAATAATCTTGATTAGTTAATTTTACTATATGTATTATATATTTAATATCAAAAGTATTAATTAGCGATATACTGATTCAGTCAGTATATAACACATGCATATGTGATCGTATGGTCACAAAACATATCACTTATATGAAAAAATATGGCGGCAGAAATAGGGACATTGCAGCTTTAGCTTTGCGAAGAAAATATAGCGATGGTGCATGCAGTCGATAAAATAGATTATTATCAAATTTTAAAATATTCTTAATGATGCCCTTAGTTGCTACTGACACTACTGTGTATAGGCGACATTCCGCGACAAGCTTGACCGCAGCTAGAGGCTATTGCCGCACGGAACATATTGTGTGCACTAGGTAAATAAGCCAATAGCTTATATTTTAAATATTTTATTACCGCGCAATGCATATCTGAAATTTAAATGTGGATTTTCACGTGCATAAATGGTTTGGATATTTAATGTAGTAGGTTATTTATACCAAATAAGTTTTGACAGCATTCAAGCACACGTTACTACGCTGGTTTGCATACAAACGAACTTTGCGTATGCGATATTCTGTATAACTGTTATTAAAGCCCGGCGCACACTGGAGGAAACAGCTGAGCTGAGCTGAGCGTCACTCGTGGCGTTAGCTGAGCTGTTTCCTCAGGTGTGCGGTGTCGTGTTCTGCGATTTTCGCCACGCGTGCCATGAGCGCAGAATATTCAACATGTTGAATAATTTTGTGCACGAGTGAACATTTCCTCACAGTGTGCGTGCGTTCTGAGCTATCAGCTCAGCAATCAATACCAACGCGCATGCGTCTTTTCCATGTTTTACTGAAGTCAAGATGGCGGCAAACAACTCACCAGTTGCTGAAGCAGTGTTGGAAGATACATTGGCCGATTTTTGGCCCGATTACCCTTGTCTGTACGACGTTCGAAGTCCAGACTTTAAGAACCGGGAGATACGCGATAAGGCGCTTCAAGAACTGGCCGAAAAACTCGGAACAACATGTAAGATAATTCAGATTTTATTAGTGTTATTGTAGAAATAACTCAAATAAGAATACTGCATGAGGGAATTCGTACACTTCTGCCTTCTAGCAAGGATTCCTCTCAGTGCAGCAGGTTTTATATGATTCCTTGACGGTTTAGTAGTAATATTGCCTAGAATTTGACATTTTTTATTGTTTATCAAAAATTTTAAGTTATCTGTGATTGAATAAACAAATTCAATTATTATTTATAGGTGAGTGGGTTAAAGCTAAAATCAGAGCTCTGAGCGAGAAACAGCTTTAGCAAAGCAAAAAAAACCCAGCTAGTGGAAGTGCAAGAAAAAATGTGACCAAGCGCACTCAATGGCTGCTTGAGAAACTCCAGTTTCTCACACCTCATGTGGCAACTCGGGCTTCAATTTCAAATATTGATTTGGTAAGCACATACATTGAAGAACTTAAGGCATGGAAACAGTTTGTATATATATATTTATGTACAAAGAGAAAGAAAGTGTATAATAACAGTGCAGTTGATAATAGGGTAGTGATAACTCTTACAATATATACATGTTTGCGTAAGCAATATGGCTAAGCAATCATACTGCTTTGCCAAGGGACAGATCCATGATTATTAAAATAATCAGTCAAAAGTACCCTTTGAGTTTTGGCATCCTTTGTTGCATTGTGCAGGGTGGTTGGTTGCATATTAGTCAAAACCTGGTCGTTTCTCCAGGTACCTCTGACCAATGTATGATCTGCATTCTCAAGGTCTGCAGCTGATGCATAACTTGCTTTGTTCTTTTCAACCATTAAATTGTGCAAGCAGCAAGCTGCAAAAATTATGTCTTTAACTTTGTCGGGTGATAGTTTAATGGTAGTTAGGAATACCCTCCACCTATGAGCTAAAATGCCAAAGGCATTTTCGACAACTCTTCGTGCTATTGACAATCTGTAATTGAAGATACGCTTCTCTTTCTCCAAATTCCGATAAGGGTATGGCTTCATTATACGATTATTACAGGAAAGGCATCATCCCCAACAATATGATGTGGTATCATTTTTGATATCCCTTGTAAGGCAAACTGCATCTGGAAGATCTAAAGAGTTTTTCTCAGTGCTTTATTCAATGCAGAATCAGCAAAAACTCAGCATCACCTGCTCTGCCAGCTGTTCCAACTCAATATAAATAAACTTGTAGTTTGCATCAACCATGGCAAATAAATTACACTAAAAGGTGCTTATAGTTAAGAACTCAGAGCCTGTATCAGCTGGTTGTTGAATAGCAATGTGCTTCCCATCAATAGCTCCCAAACAGCATGGATATTCCACTTCATGTTAATTCTGATGCAATTTGTAGCCAATCTTCTTTATTACTTGGAGTCAAGAAAATAAAATATTAGTTTAATTTTTAGGATTCCCGTGCTAGTTGTAGTACTCCATTTTCGGAAATAAGCTTCAAAGAAAATGATGAGGGTGAAGATGATGATTCTCCTGATCAATTATTTCCAAGTAGCCCAACAAATCCAACAGAGGAAAGTGGTGATCAGAGCATTGGAAGATCAACAAGTGAACCACTGAAAAAAACGAGCAATGTCCAGAAAGAAACAGGCTGAGGAGGAGTATCACCTGATCAAGAATTTGTCTCAGTCTATTGCAAACAAGCAAAAAAAAAGGGAACGACACCATTTATGATGCTTTTGGGAATTATGTTGCCAAAGCTTTGTCTGAATTGGATAAAGTGGCAAGCAATTTGGCACAAAACAAAATAAATAATATTATTTTTCAAGCTCGGCTGGATTACTGACCCAGGAAGTACAGACCCAACAGTCATACAACCCCAACCCAGAGAAATTATTTCCACCCAATCATGCCTGGTACCCCACAAAGCGAACAACCTCCAGTTTATGGGCAAAATAGTATGCCCTACGAGAGGATCACTACTGAAAAGGACAATACATTATTAATTTATATTAATATACTTTTTACTGATACTTGTTATTAATATTTTATAGCTACACAGTTTACAAAATAAATTTTATACCTTTAAATACTTGTCTTTCATAACTTCATGCAAGGCTTGACATGTTTCTTCTACTATGCATGATATTGTTCTCTCACCAATTCGATATTCGAAAGAAAGACTTCTGAATGTCTCTCCTGAAAATGATAAGTTTTAAAAAGAGGCATTCATTAGTAAACTCCGTGTCTGTATAGTAATCATTATTGACAATAATACAACAAAACTGGGAAACAAACTATAGACAAACCTGTAGCTAAAAAACGTAATGTCACGGACAATCGTTCAATGGGTTTTATCGAGCAGCGAAGGTGAGTGTTCTTTTCGACCAAAGGGTTATTAAGGTCAAAATTTCCTGAAATGAAGTTCTGTCTAGGCGATGATATTGTCTGAATTTCTCTGGATCTTCGTAATTCAATTCACGAACAATATTCGCACATGCCCCATGGGTTTGGCGGCGTGAAACCCAGGATTTAACCCAAGTCTTTCGGTTAGCTGCTCTCAAACGCCTTCGTCTCCGCCGCAGTATCAGAAGGGAAAGCAAAACCTCTTCATCTCCCGACGAGCTCGAGTCTAGATTTTCATCGACATCGGCCATCTTGACTTCAGTAAAACATGGAAAAGACGCATGCGCGTTGGTATTGGTTGATGAGCTGATAGCTCAGAACGCGCGCACACTGTGAGGAAATGTTCACTCGTGCACAAAATTATTCAACATGTTGAATATTCTGCGCTCATGGCACGCGTAGCGAAAATCGCGGAACACGACACCGCACACCTGAGGAAACAGCTCAGCTAACAGCCACGAGTGACGTTCAGCTCGCTGTTTCTCCAGTGTGCGCCGGGCTTAATGTCTGGTTATCATCTGTAAACAACTTGACCTTGCGCTAATTAATTTAGTCGTTTGCGCGTCAAAGAGTATAAGCAATAGTGAACAATGGAATCTCTTGTGTTTAGCTTAACATAAAATATGTATCCCGTAGCTGAAACTCAACTAAACTGAGACGGTGACCAATGACATTGCCTATGATATTTTATCGAAGCCAGGCCATTTATTGCTCTTCGTTTACTCTCGGTTTAGAGCCGTGTTAATAAACGGATGCATGCATGTGTTTATATGTCCTTAACCACCCATACATTTAGTTTGTCCGTGGAGAGATTTAAACATCTGTAACGTTGTTGCAAATAAACACGCCCTGAATATTTTGATGTGTATAGTTGCAGATGATGCATTGATTAATTTGACATAACGATGATAATTTGTACTGATAACTGAAGGCTTTCTAACGAATAAACCCGAATTTTGATGCAAAATGCAAATGTATATATATATATATAATAGTATATAAAACAATGTGATTTAGGTAGTTAAGCTAATATTTAGTTAAACATTCAAATGAAGGTATAGCTATTTATATGTACACGCATACTTGCGCCAACACATGTTACGTGTTTGAAAATATTTCAAAATTCTTTAAAACCGTTCATAAACATAAATCGTTCAAACGGCTTCAGATTGAACGTTTATTTATCCGTTCGTATTCTCGACTTTAAACGTTCACATTTTTAGTTGAATTCGTCAAAACGTTTTTTGGGTTCGTTGAAACGTTATGACAGATCGTTCACTACCCGTTCGTTATCCGTTCGTTTTGCTGTTTCAGCGAACTATTGTTAACGCACGTTTTCCCGTGGAAGGTCACATTTATGCTGCATTGTTTGTGGATTCGGTTTATTAAGGTGGATTTTCACTATATTGGTGGAGGGGAAATCTTCGATGGAACGGAATATTTCGCTCAATTCTCTTTTCAATTGTGAATAAAACCAAAGCAGATTAACTCGACATATCACAATTGAAAAGAAAATCAAGCGAAAAATTTGAACTTCAAAATGGAGTTATGTTAAGAAGTCGAGAGCGATTCCAAATCATCTGACTATTTAGCAGGTCAAGGTCTCGTTGAAGAACAATTGAAGCAACAAGACAGATCCTCCTCTTCGATGTCTACAAAAGTAAATTATCTTAAGGCATTGATTTATTAGTAGAAATTAGTGCATTAGAATATTAGAGTTTAGAAACAATATAAATCAGTATGTGTCAAGTATAAAGGAACAAAACAGGATGCATAAATTTGTGCCCCATACAACCATGTTCTTCCTTATTTGTTTTCATACTAACCTTCCTGACAATCCCCTTGGGTCAAAACGTCAAGAAGAGTTCTTTATTCTATTTAGGCAGTTGTTGTACCACATTTAATGTTAAATATGTGTTTAATCCAAAAAGTTTCATTACCTGACTTTTTTCCAGGGTCATCAGTGATAGCTTCAACCATTTCATTCTTACTTTTTTTTCACCCGGAAATAACCTTTTTCTTTTGAACTAGGTTGAGCAACTTTGCTTAGATTTCAGTTTCGAACGTTTTGACCATTTTTTTTTGTTCCAGTCATCCCCATTATCCTGTGAAACTCTGCTTTCAGCTGAAGTAAAAACAGAATATCTACTCATATATTTCAACCACTTCCAACAAAAATCGGAGCTTGAATGCTACATATGAAGGTAACAAGCGGTGAATACATAGTTCGTTATAGGGTTTTAAGACTAGGCAAAAACACTCCAATGGAATTTTACAAGCCTCACCAACCATGCTACCACAATGATGCAAAAGACGGGCGTCGTGCAAACAATTTCTGTGTGTCAAAGATCCGAAATTTAAAAAGGGGAAAACTGAAAATAGCTATTAGTAGTTTACCTCGGACACAAGTGTCAGTGCCGGATACTCTTCCAAGACGTTCTCAAGAGTTTAGGCGTACGAAGGATTTCGTGCCTCCTGGAAGGGAAAGTGACCTCCATTAATTCCTTACTCAGGTCTACGTTTTTGTTTCGACTTTTGGCCATCTCCTTCTTTATCGCTACCACATGTTCCCTGCAGGTTTCTGCCGTCTCGCCTTCAGTTGCTTCCGACAACACCGACAGTTTAGACGACCCGGCCGTTCGTTTGGAGTCACTTTCCTATTTGAATTAAGTGAGCAAGTGTGAATGTGAGTGATGCTAAAACCGAAGTATAGTGAAATTTCACTTAGGATAAAAAAGAAGGAAAACAAGATAACGGTTCGAACAAGAGCTCACGGAACATGGCGAGTTTATGTAAGTGCATTACGTATAAGGGGTAAATACTCCTTTGAGTGTCACAGTACTCCTACTTCTCTTCTTTCTTCGTTGGTTTTCAAATCTATTTCTGTTTGCTTGTTGCCATGAAGCCTGCAATAAAATCATGTTAATATATATATTATAGGTCATTTGGTATCTTCCGTTGAAGTGTCATATCTTTTTATACTGTATACTATACAAAAATACGCGACGGTTTTGAACGAGGGTATGTAGAGGATTTATTCAGGCCTGTGAGCATTACGAAATGACCTAGGGTGCTAACTAACTAATGTATTATACGTACATGAGATAGGCTTGTAAACTTATTGTTTTAGAACCAAGTTTGTCTGCTAAAACGGCTATTTTTAAATGATTAGAAACGCTACGTGTTCACGTTCCGTTTTATTAGGATTCGTGGTATGAATCTGAATGGTGGAGCAGACATCACGATTGAACTGATCGCGCAGATTACCAATGAGTTTCCTGTTTCTCCAAGGCGGCAGTAACGGATGGGGAAAACTGTAAAGGTTATGTACTCTGTGTCTCCATTTTTCAA
>NW_021164014.1:0-13772 GCF_004324835.1 Dendronephthya gigantea | reverse complement strand
GGCTTTGACAACATTGCTAAATAAACGGATACTGCATGCTTTCAAGGCATCTAGGCACTCTGAAAGTGTCGCGTCTCGATGACTACGACCCTCTGAATGCACGTGGGCGGATATTTCATCTTTTGACAAGACGTTTTGCCACTCAATTGGATTTTGGCCGCACACTCCGTCAATGGAAGCTTGCTTTCGAACGTTTTTAATCATTTTGTCCCTCATTTGCTTCTCTTTATGAGTTTCAAAATAATCCACGAACTGACTCGCGGGACGATTGCTGGTGTGTTCCTTTTCTATTTGAAGCCATTTTGATTTCAGTTGCAATAGCTTACGGTTGTAAATATGAGTACTTTCGCTTCCGTATCTTCTTCTTTGCACGTGGCACCACCGAAAATATCACTCAGGATAATTTTTTTTTGGATTGAAGGAAAATTTAACGACTGCAATTTTTTATCTACATTTGCTTGGGCATGCTCTTTGCCCAAAAGGTAAATGGTCTTTCCACTCGTTTCCTTAAGAATCCCGCTAGAAAGTGCTTCGTCTTCATCTGTACCAAAAGAAGGATGTTGGCAAGAGCCGGATTCCCTCTTTTCACTGCTTGCCAAAAATATGCGAAATCCTGCGCTGATTGATTTCGATGGATCAGAAATGGTCCTGGAAACCAGGGATTCCTTAAACTCTCTCTTCCAATTACTGACATCTGCTTGTAGGTCGTTTGTGTCACGAGATGATTTGCAATGTTTAATGTAGTGTCACAAGCCAAAGGCGTAGTAAACCTGGGATTTTCTGATGAATGCTTGATTCTTGTCAAGCAAATCTGGGTCCATTTCGTCAGCAGTGGGTCTTTGCTCAAGGAGTTTAAGGATAACTTCCTGAATTTGATCGATACTAGATCTGGTTTTTGTTTCCCCATACAAATAACGGTAATTATACAGCTGCTTGGTATCCCGAATAGTGGTTGACTGTAATGGAGAATCAAGTTAATTCAGATACTTCGATTTTTCGTCTTCAATAACCCTTGGGGCACGAACATCTGTATGAACCGTTTCTTTCACTTCTTTGTTGAGAGAGTGCTCTCTTGAAATAAAGGATTTGGCGTGCGGACGTGTTGTATTTCCATGCGCTGTTGCGACTACGAGGACGGCATTCCCGGTGTTAAAATAGTAATGCATGATAATCGTGGAACATTTCAAAGTATATGACCTCAAATTCTTTAGACGACTATAAGATTCATTATACTCTGCTATTAGCATAATAAATATGACATATCTTGTAAATTCCGTCTGATACATTTTCATCGTATTCTTATGCGTTGCTCTTTTTCTAACTACAGCGTACAAGAGCTCCTTGCCTACGATCTGCCGAACCCAATTTCGAGCATCGCGGACGTCGCAGGTACCACCAACGATAATGCCATTGTCGTCTTTGTTCACCGAGACCTCTGTCCGTAACCTTAACTTCATAAAACCTAGTTTGCTATTTTTCTCATAGTACCCAAGTGTTTCATAAGTTTCGATATCAAACGGATGCTTTACTTTTGCAAGTTTTTGGCCGACAACGAAGGTTGAGGTTGTAGAAATGCTTGTTGGCTTGATTTCTGCCTTTCGGTCTGCAGGAATATCCTTTTTTAAACAGATCTGGAATATTTTTTTAATGTCAGGGCTGGAATGACTGTAAATTGGAAGCCTTTTATCACCCCTGTAATGGACAAGATTAGGCAAATCAATGTCAAATGAGTAAGACGTATTATCATTTTCACTGTTCTCATGAGTTGACTGATTCGGGATCACTGGAAAATGTGATAATTTTCTTCGCTGTTTCCTCTTTTTATTGTTGGAAAAAAGATTTCATCGTCCTCCGTGAGATCCACAGTTTAGTTCTCTCGCGCTTTTTTCTTCTTTTCGTCGTTTCCCGATAAATTAGTTTTTCTTTTGGACATCTAGAAAAGCGGGTCATTTTTGTTATGTAAGTGCTCCTGTTTCTGCTTTTTTCTAGTCAGATGCCTTAAAACAGTTACGCATGCAGTTAAATATTAGTTTTGGATTGTCATCTTGATTACTGATGATTGACATTCTTGCATGACCCTTACCATGACCAAATTAGTTAGTAGATAATAATACCTTGTCACTTGAAGTACACTAGCTCACCGGCTGATAATATTTTCATATTGTGTTCAACTCCATTCAATAATTGTTACGTATTATGCTAGCCTCATCGAGTAATTGTATAAAGTATTATAGGAAAAATTAAACCTTGAAATAACCTATTGGAATAACTGTCCAAAATTAAAGGCGTGTGCATGTGAATCTAGAATTCTCCATTACAATTTACATAAACAACGTGTCATATATTAAGGTAATGTTTCGCGAATATTTCACTCAATTTAAAATAAAACATTTGCTAAAAAAGGATTTGGTGAGATCCTGAGGGGAATTCCCCTGTCTCCCGGTTCTCCCATTCCACTGTTCCCTGTTCCCCGGAAAAAGTCTTGTGCAGCCCTACTTCGATTACTGCTCGCCCCTGTGGGATACTTGTGGCAATCTGCTCAGAGATTTCAATTTAGTTGCAAAGAGTTCAGTTTCGTGCAGCGAGGGTTTTAACAGTGCAAATTATGAACCTCTTGAAACTAGACGGTCTGGTGCTAAGTCAGTATTAATGTACAAGATACTTAATAACCATACTGCGCCCGCTCTTCGGGAGTCTTTCGTGAGAAGAGAAATAGGATTCCAAGGCCGAATCGAGAATACCTTAAAAAAGTTTCAAATATAGCCGCGCTATGCTTTGGAATCGGCTCACAAACGAAGCAAAATCAGCTGAGTCGCTCGTTAGTTTAAATCAATTGTTGTTGCACACTGAAATGCGTCCTAGTTACCTGTGTGTGAAACCTATACTGTATTCTTATTACTGTCTTAATAATTAAACACGCCCCTCGTGGAAACCAGCCTAGAGTTGATGGGGCTGGCATGTTTCTTGCGATTTCCACGTTTTCATGCGATTTCCACTTCTGTTCGTGAGCTTTCGTTCGTGTTCATAATTTTTTGATTCCTGTTCACTCGTGTTCGTGATCTTTGGTTCGTGTTCATGATTTTTTGACTCGTGTTCATTCGTGTTCATAATTTTTTTATTCGTGTTCACTCGTGTTCGTGATCTTTGGTTCGTGTTCATGATTTTTTGACCCGTGTTCACTCGTGTTCATTCGTGTTGATGATTTTTTAACTGGTGTTCACAAGCGTTCATATTTCTTGAGTCGTATTCTGACTCGTGTCCACTGGTGTTCATTCGTGTTCACTCGCGTTCTGACTCGTGTGTTGTTTTTGAACAGATCATGGCAAGAATCGAACCTACGCTTTTGCGATGCCGGTGAAATGCCCTTGCCATTGAGAACGTATATTTGACTCATTTTTCCATCCACTGTTCCTGGCTTGAATTTGAAGTGTGTATAATACCACTCGAAATTAAGACCTTTTAACCTATTTGATTCTTGATAATACAATCGCGTTTCTTCCAACAGCTCCGTTTTAACCGTGTACTTAAGGGTAGACGGCTTGGTAAAGGAGACAATAAAACCTGACACGAGTGGGTCATTTTGGTATGACCAAAGCTGGTTCAGGATACTTAGAACATATCATCGTCGTCGTCATCATCATCTCTGCCTTTGTTTTCCTTCACATGTTCACATCGTTTAAAAACTTCTTAATAAGAAACTTTCGCTTATCAACGGCACCTTCTATTGCTTCTTCTTGTTCAAAATCATCATTTGGAATAAACATATTTTCTTATGTACCGGATCTTTCTTCAGTTGTCTCATCCACAAATGGCGCTTTAAATAGATATTTTCTAATTCTTCCTGGAGTCTAGCATGGCATTGAAGTAAGCTTTCTTTTTAGCATAGTGCTCATCAAAACCACTGTTTATAAGGCTTTCTTTCATTTCCTCGAATACTGTGTTACTTCTATGTTATGCTTCTTCTATTAACGGCATCCAGGGATCCAATTCTTCTTCACATTCTGAGTCCGTTGTCGTCGAACTTCCAGATTGCTGAGTGGAAGTGGTCGAGACATCATCTTGGAAATCACTTTCTTGACTGTCCGAGTCTGTTTGAGACATGTTTCTTTCTTGTTCTCGTAGTAGGCAATACTCCCGTTCGGGTTTGCGCTGATTGTAACTGCGGCTGAAATATCTTCTGCAAAATTGGCAGCTCATCCCCTTAGCACTAGAAGTGTGTAAATGCCTTGTTATCGAGCAGCAACGCAGTTTTGTGAGCAGATGTCTGCTCATGTGTAGTTATGAGGATGTGCTAATCTGCTCAACGGTACTTTTTCCTAGTCCAGTACATTCACACAAACTAAAATGTTAGCAATCCCTTATGTACTTTCTTCGTTTCCCCCTAGATAGAGGTTGTTCGTTTGCAGTGCTTAGGTAAACATTAAAGTTTCTCTCCATCTCTTCTTGATAATAAATTTCTCTCCATCGCGCTCTAATAAATTTTCCAGACACTCCTCCATATCGAATTCCTTTGGTTCTTTACTCTGTCGAGGTACACATATTCCTTTCTTACTCCACTTTAACCATCTCTTGCGTTCCTCTGTGCCCATATCGTGTACTTGGTCGAGATGATTTGCTAACCTTGCTAAATTTGTACTACCACAGCTAAACACAGGACAGCTCCTACGAGTGCGACGCATATTTAGATGATTGCTCAACAAATTCCTAATAATAATTGGCTCATTTTTTTCGTAAGTCAGGTATTTTATTAGGCCCGTTTGGGCCCTATATGGCCTTATATGGCACTATTAGGCCCGATGGCCCGATTGCTGCATGACTAGGCGTCCTAACCCGGACAAGTCCGGGCTTTTCAATGCAAACTCTTGCTTACGGAAGAAAAAGTCAAACGATCTAAACAAGAAAACAGTGTAGTGCCCGGACAATATGTTTAAAATACTTGTAAAATTGTTCTACTTAATTACATTGTTACAAGCGTTAATACGTGTCTTAATTTATGCTTCAAGCATCGCGTTGTCCATAACACCAATATATATTTCGATTCGCTCTAAAAATGCACACATTTTCGCATTCGCAATACCCCCCTTTTTCCTCCCTTTGAGGAGTTTGGGCCTGAAATATCTCATTGAGCGGATGAGCATCTGCTCATGAGCATTTATGAGCATGTGCTCATAGGCCCGTTTGGGACTTATATGGCCTTATATGACCCTATTAGGCACGATGGCCTGATTGCTGACTGCATGGGCATCTTAACACCCGAATATGGACAAATATTCGATTAAACATTGGGGAATAAATGTTCCCTTAGAACATTCCTCTGCAACACTGCAAATCTATACGTCGTATACGTACACATCTTTTTATTATATGTATACGAATATAACGCCCATACGATATGTGACCTTCCACGGGAAAACGTACGTTAACGATATTTCGTTGAAACGGCAAAACGAAAGGATAACGAACGGTAGTGAACGATCTGTAATAACGTTTCAACGAACCCAGAAAACGTTTTGACGAATTCAGCTAAAAATGTGAACGTTTAAAGTCGAGAATACGAACGGATAAATAAACGTTCAATCTGAAGCCGTTTGAACGATTTATGTTTATGAACGGTTTTAACGAATTTGTCTGAACGCCTGTTGCGCGTATAATTGACGCAAGATATTATTGACTAATTTATCTAATTAAAAGAATAGGAAATATTTTCAAACAAGTAACATGTGTTGTTCCAACTATGTGTGTACATAAATAGCTATACCTTCATTTGAATGTTTAACTAAAATTATTAGCTATACTACCTAAATCCCATTATTTTATACTTTATATACATATATACATTGGCGTTTTGCATCAAAATTCGGGTTAATCGTTAGAAAGCCTTCAGTTATTAGTATATATTATCATCGTTATGTCAAATTAATGCATCATCTGCAACTATACCCATCAAAATATTCAGCGCGTGTTCATTTGCAACATCGTTACAGGTTTTGTAAATTTTTCCACGAACAAACTCTATGTATGAGTGGTTAAAGACATATAAACAAAGACATACAGGCGATACAGCATGCATCCGTTTTATTAACACGGCTGTAAACCGACAGTAAACAAAAATTGCCGTCTCAGTTTGGTTGAGTTTCAGCTACTGGATACATACTTTATGTTAAACTAAACACAAGAGATTCCATTGTACACTTTTGTTTATACTCTTTGACGCGCAAACGATTAAATTAATTAGCGCAAGGATCAAGTTGTTTACCGATGATAACCAAACATTAATACAGAATATCGCATACGCAAAGTTCGTTTGTATGCGAACCAGCGTAGTAACGTGTGCTTGCATGCTGTCAAAACTTATTTGGTATAAATACTACATTAAATATCCACACCATTTATACACATGAAATCCACATTTCAATTTCAGCAATGCATTGCGGTAATAAAATATTTAAAATATAGGCTTGGATATTTACCTAGTGCACACAATATGTTCCGTGCAGCAACACCAGTAGCCTAGCTTTAGCCGCGGTCAAGCTTGTCGCGGAATGTCGCCTATACACAGTACTGTCAGTAGCAAGTCACTAGCAACTAAGGGCATCATTACCTTAAGAATATTTTAAATTTGACAATAATCTATTTTGTCGATTGCATGCACCATCGCTATATTTTCTTCGCAAAGCTAAAGCTGCAATGTCGCTATTTCTGCCGCCATATTTTTTTCATATTAGTTACATATTTTGTGACCATACGATCACATATGCATGTGTTATGATTTTTAACCAGTATAACAAGTCGCTAATTAATACTTGTGATCTAACTAAATTATTGGTGGTCACTATATTCATTCCCCCCATATATTCGACCATCTACATAGTTAACTGTGTAAAAATGCCTAAGCTAACTGCATGAGCCTAACAATAGTGACCTAAAGAAATAGAACGCATAAATTAGTGGGATAATTTTCGAAATCTTCATTTCAAACGACCGCGGCAATCCGCAATCCTAAAGGTCCGAAAATCCGCCCTGCAAAGCAACTTAATACTCAACCCCGGCAGCAAGACAAAAGTGCACATTATTTTTACTAAAGCATATAGCAATAGCACACGGCCCATATAGAAACCGAGTTTTTAAATCACAAAGAGTGCAAATAATTTTTTTCTGCAAAGCTTATAGCAATGCTGCCGCCCATATAGAAACGACAATGCCAAATGCATGCACAGGGGAGTTTATACTCACCATTTTAAGAAACACCCGATCCTTAACATCTTCGAGACATCTACTTGTGACACAATTTGTGCCGCCTGCTTACAATAAAATTAACTAATCAAGATTTCCCCAGACAGATGATTAAGGCATGCATCAAAGCATCAATCCATTTTGTCTTGCGAAAACTTTTTATATCATATAATTATATATATATTTCAAGGTAGCATCTACCCACATATTTTTTGACAAATGTCAGAAAAGTTTGCAAACAATTGTTGTTTCAATGTGAGTAAATGCATCCTATTAAATTGTAACCACCAAGCTAACAACTACTCTAACCTCAGCCAAGCCATTTTAAAGGTCTGGCAACCTTTCATGTCATGTTTATTCGGAATGATTGGATGATCGTGGCCCAACTCGATTCCACCGGCCATGGCAAGTAATCTAAAGGATTATATTGCAGTGCGCATTTATATCCGACTCCATTTTACTCGCGTTAGCATATATACATAAAATGCAATTGAGAACGTCTTGTTATATACAATTGCATGATCATCTATATGAAATCTTACTTCGAATGCGTGTCATATTTCGATATATGCATGGATCAATAGAGAGCTACAGTTTAGCCAGGCAAACACACTCAAGGAAAAAAAACTTTAAATCGAGCCAACCGTAATACGAATTCTGTTGATGATTTCATCGATAAGCCTGATTTCAATGCTGGGAGGGAAATAATGCAAGCGCGCCTAATAAAGTATGCCCAGTCATGACTTGCCTTATATAATAGCTAATGTTTCGTATAGTCTCATACCTTTATATGCAGGGGTAAAACGCCTTGACTTCTCCATATAGATGTTAATATCCAGCAAATATTTGGTTTAGTCTTCGCGAAATTACTGGTAAAGATCTTTACCCGCGCGCTCATATACGCATAAACAGTTGATAGGCGCCATTTCAAATTTGTTCATTTTGCCGCTCTAGCTGGCAGGCTTCAAGGTGCAATGACCATGCATAATTGCAATTTAATATCCGGAATGTAATTTCCTAATAAAGGAGCCCAAATCAAAATTAGTGAATATTTTCCTGTTGCCCAAGCAGCTGATATGTTGTCCAAGCAAGATAAATTCTAATGTTCGTTTTCTGATGAAGTATGGCGAAATATATATAAGCGAAATATCCGAAAGGTCAAACTTAAATGTTTGTACACGTTAGCTTGGCAACTTGCCCTTGGGCTTGGGCCAGTTGTGCGCAAGGCTGCACGCACTTGGTTAAAACATAGCGCTAAACTCAATCTCACAAAACACGGAATTTGTAGACGGCGTCTTTGATGGTTTATCGTAGTTTAATATCAACAAAACTTAAATGGTATAATATAGATCATAATTTCTGTTTTGTTATATTTTTCACACGGGCCACAGCTCTAATTATGTTGACCAGATGATATTTTGTGCATTATCAAAGCCTATAGGCTAAATTTCCCTGAGCAATATTATGATGTTCATTGTACGACACTCTTGTTTTTTTATTGTAATAAACAATGTCACACAATGAACATCATTGATATAGCTTCATTACTTTCATACAGTCTCTATGATTTGTACGATTTGAGACTTTTCCGCGTTCCACGTTTCCGATTCGAGGAGCTAGTCGAGAGAAATCAAATCACAACCAAAATATAGCTACATGCATGGGGAGTGAATTGTGCTGAAATGTGCATATATATATCAACATATATGAAGTAATTTTTTTGTGAATTAAGAGTCTAAATAAACATTTACAATGCATGAGTTATATTTATGCCATAAGTTATATTTATGCCAATTGATACCTTTCAACATGCCAGCAACAATCGAGCCAGATGGCTTAGATCTGGTGAGACAAATATACCCTTTTAAGGAAATAAGACAATTTTGCAAGCGGGGCACTGCTCCAGTTTTAGACTAGATGCACGCGTCATATTTAAATTGCTTGGATATTCATGCAGTGGCATAACGAACAGAGGATGGGGTCTTGAGATATACTTGGTACTGCCGGGTCCCTTAATTCGCTGTTTGTCATTGATCACGTTTTGCTCATATACTATGATGTTTCGTTATCTATTCTGGCCCCCAATAACTGGGGAACCTTATTTTAGTTCTCGTCCTAACCCTACCGAACGCGCGTTAGGTCACTGTATTTATGTCTTCAAATATTAGCTAGGGTATTTCAATTGTTGTATATAATTTGCATGTCAGACTGCATTAAAGACAACGAGCTGAAATGCTGAACCGCATTCTCGTCCTAGGATGCGGTCCTTTATTTTGAATACATTTTAATCAGTAGCTGCTTCGGACGGAGACCCTGCTATCAGATTATCAGATGTAAATAAATTAGCTTAAATTTATCGCACTTTGTAAATAAATTTACAAGTGCGATAATATGTAACACGCAAAATCCCTCAATTTACTGATTTTAAAATCTGGTTTTGTCTGTTTACATACATTACAGACTTCCGACAATTATGCAACTTAATTAGCACCTTGCCAAGGCATATTATGGCTCGTAATGCTGTAATATATGGCTTGCGACGTTGTTTGTGCGCGCGGTGAACTTTGGCTTTATAGAAGCTACAGAAGTATATTAAAACACAAATTCTAACCATTCAGTGCATTACCGAAGCACAAAAACGATAAATTTTTAAAAGAAAGCTTATAACGTGAAATTTGTCGCTAATGAAATAAGAGCACGCTAAGCATAAACCAGAACATGAAGCGCAAAAAAGCATTCGATTAGGCTAAAATGATATAACCCTACTATTTCCTTTACAAGCCTTCTACTAAGGAACTGAATACATTTCTGGGAGTATTTCTGTGTAACACATTCTGCGCTTCTTCTCTAAAGTTGTAACATTGCAAATGTTTAATCGAATGTTGAACCAAATCCAATGCGATTGAACGAAATTCCGGCAAACGTTTCAACGAACGGTAAATCAAACCGTTGAACGCTTTTGGACCAATTTTCGAACGATTTTTCCTAAGCGTTCGAACGGGCAATTTCGAACGATGAACGATCTCGAAAATCGTTTCAACGAACGCTTGAAGCGTTTGAACGGCAAACGAACGGATAACGAACGATATTTTTGAACGAACGAAATAGCGTAAACGTATGTTTTCCCGTGGAAGGTCACATATGTTAATGTAGTCTTTACATATGTGATGTCAACAGTTATTTAACACAAATGTTCGCCTATACTCGCGCGATTCTTTGACGTTCATATGGTAACCGTATTTTTTGTTTCGCATAGGTGGCTTGTTTGAGTAAAAACGAGCTAGTACACTGGCTAGTACACTGTTGGCTTGTTCTCCCTGGATTTCCTGTTTTACTTGCTCTCATAGATATTTAATGGAATATTTTTCCATAATCGCGGGTTAGGACGCGCAGTCAGCAATCGGGCCATCGGGCCTAATAGTGCCATATAAGGCCACATAGGGCCCAAACGGGCCTATGAGCATATGCTCATAAATGTTCATGAAAAGATGCTCATCTGCTCAATGAGATATTTCAGGCCCAAGCTCCTCAAAGGGAGGAAAAAGGGGGTATGGCGAATGCAAAAATGTATGCATTTTTAAGGGAAATATATATTGGTGTTATGGACAACGCGATGCTTGGAGCATAAATTAAGACACGGATTAACGCTTGTAACAATATAATAAAGTAGAACAATTTTACAAATATTTTAAACATATTGTCCGGGCACTACACTGTTTTCTTGTTTAGTCGTTTGACTTTGTCTTCCTTAAGCAAGAGTTTGCGTTGACAAGCCCGGACTTTTCCGGGGCTAATACGGGGCTAATAAAATACCTGACGCACGAAAAAATGAGCCAATTATGATTAGGAATTTGTTGAGCAATCATCTTAATATGCGTCGCACGCGTAGGAACTGTCCTGTATTTGGCTGTGGTAGTATAAATTTAGCAAGGTTAGCAAATCATCTCGACCAAGTACACGGTATGAGCACAGAGGAACACTGCGCACTGCGCAAAAGGTGAAGTCCGCCATGTTTTTTGCTTCGAAAAGATGGCGGCGAAGTTACCGAAAAATGACGAACCAGTCCTCCAGGAATTATAATATAGCTCAGTGTTTTGCACCCAAAGTTCTTACTGCAGATATATGTGGGAACATCTAAGGTCAACAAGTCCCACAGTTAGTTGAAGTAGAGCAGTACATGAACTGAAATACGTCTCCAATATTACTCCTATAGCTTCGACGATGTCCGGAATGCACTATCACTGTAACCTATGCATTAACTTCCCTTACGAAAAAATCCTATAGGAATTCCTATAGGAAATTCCTACAGGATATTCTATAGGATTTTCGGACGTTTCCAATAGGAATTGTAACACGAATTTTGATAGGATTTCCTAAAGGAATTCTTATAGAATCCTAAAGGAATTCCTGTAGAATCCGAAAGGAATTCCTATAGAATCTAAAAGGAATTCCTATAGGATCCTAAAGGAATTCCGATAGAATCCTCAAGGAATTCCTATTAAATGCTAAAGGAATTTCTACGTAATCCTAAACGAATTCCTATTAAATGCTAAAGGAATTTCTACGGAATCCTAAACGAATTCCTATTGAATGCTAAAGGAATTTCTACGGAATCCTAAACGAATTCCTATTAAATACTAAAGGAATTTCTACGGAATCCTAAACGAATTCCTATTGAATGCTAAAGGAATTTCTACGGAATCGTAAAGAAATTCCTATAGAACCCAAAACGAATTCCTATGTTAATTACTATAGAATCCTAAAGAAATATTTTGCAAATGTTCGGAGTTTACCAATGGCACACATATAAATAATAATGAGGATACCTTCTTCTAATTTTAACAATAATTTAATGTTGGGCCTGTCCTTTTTTCTACAATACTGACATGGATGTACATTACATATATAAGCCTAATAAGGCCCCGTTTACACTATACTGGAATGTTATAGGAGTGGGTTACATCTAGATATTGATGAACTGTCAGGATTTTTAATGTCAAAGACTGAGAAAATTATGGCAAATCTGTCAAGCTTACATATGCATTTGCTACTATAATCATTAATTGCTTCTTTAACGGCAAACGAAAATCTCGTGATGCGAGGCGAATCCGGTATAGTGTAAATAGGGGCTAATTTAAATCAACAGATAATTTAAAATAAAGCAATAGGATTTAAATAAATACTGGTACATATAATATATTACCTATATATGGGTCGTATAAATAAACGTTTCATATATGATACTTAATAATTTTTTTGTTCAACAATTTTTTGCTGTTTGCAGCACTTGATAATATTGTTTATCTTCGTTGTCATCAGGTTCCTCACTTCTTTTTGAGTGACTCCAAATTTCTGTTCCACATAACCTAATAAATTAAAACAAATAACACATTCCAATTAATTTCAACTTGTGCAACTGTTTCATAGTAGTTGAAGTTTCATAAAGTTGGAAAATCACATCACATCACAAAAATAGTTTAACATTTGATAAAATTTTGTTCATAAAATATAGTAAAAATGAACAATGATTAAAATACTTATGTACATACTGCAAAGACTATCCACTTTCTCAGCATCAAGTTGGGGCTTTGCTTCTCTTTCTTTATGTGCATTGCACTTCCGGCCAGTCACAGAATGTGTGCACAGCACCTCCCTTGACCAAATTATTGGAAGTGCTGAATAAACAAAATCTTTGGCAGATAGTTTACTTGATAAGACTCTCTTTTGCCCTTTGCTTATTTCTACACCCGGACAAAGCAGGATCTAAATGAAAGCAATAAATGATAAATATAATTTCACTAACAGTGGTGCCATTACAAATGCTATTACCTCCAACCATATTGTCTGGTATAAAAATTGGTCTATTTTGTCACATAATTATATTTGAAGAAATACCAGAAACATTCTACTGCTAAATTGACTGAACACTCAGTAAATTATTATGCGTATAAATGTGGACATGACTTACACTGTCAGATTCACTGTCTGAACTGGAAGCTTTGTTAGCAATGGTAACAGTTGGTGAAGATGGACGTTTTGAAACATCTTTAATTGTGTCAGGGGCACCAATCCCCTGCTGTTTGCATTTGAATCCAACTGAAGCTAACTGATCCAATATTCCCACTGAATGCTTTAGTTGGGTAACAACATCTTGTAAATTTTGCATATCTATAATATAAATCAATCTTAATTAAGTAGAGAAAATTGAAGCTAAAGTTTTAAACATATAAAAAGAACCATCATTATAGTTAGGCTACTTATTAAGTTTTTAAAGCTTGTTATAAAGACTTCAGCTGAAACATTTTGGTATAATAATTTAATATTATCTTTATAAAATTTCAGTAAATAATAATCCTGTTTCAACACATTCTGACTTAGATAATCAAATTAATATTAATTTTGAAAAACTGACATATGATATCATTGTACCCTTCATATCAGCAATTTGTCTTTTCAATGACTCGATTTCCCTGTCTTTTGCATCAATTACTCTTCTCATGTTATCTACCTCTGACCCAGATTCATCATCAGAAGATTGT